>NC_091748.1:56122625-56225125 GCF_043380555.1 Nothobranchius furzeri | reverse complement strand
TGAAACGTTACTATTTAGACATGATAAGTGGTTTTAAAGCATGCATCTTCACCTTCCATTCAAATTCCCTCCAAGACGGACTATTAGTTAGTTTATGGCCTGCTTCAAGTGTTTCCTCCCATTCCTCATCTGTTATCATTATGTTCACTTCCATTTCCCATTTTTCTTTAATATCTATATTCTTAACAATCAAATCCTGTTGTAAAGCTTAATATATTTTGAAATCAGTCCTTTTTGACATGTCCTTTCTGTTTAACATAATCACTTCCTCCATATTAAGTTTATCCTTGCTTGAAACTTTGCCTTATTTTGAAATAACTACTGTCTGTCTGTCCTAAATAACATATTAAGCATGAAATTACGAATTATTGTGAAATTACACGCACAGGAAGTGCTTTTATTTTGTAGCATTTGCTCAGTCAGCTCTCGAAGCTTCTCAGCAGACCAAGAAGAAGAGCGAGGGTCGGAGGTGCATTAACCGTTGGAGGTCGCGCTTTTGTTCTGCATCTGCACTTGACAGTCACTGGTTCTGCACCACTGAGCTAAATGTAAGTAGCCGCCATAAAAGTTGCTTAAATGTTTTAAATGTTTTTAAGACGGACATGGTGAGTAATGTTGGCCACGTAGCAAGCTAATATGCTAAGTCATTGCATGAGTTAGCTGTGTTATTAACTTTGTGTGTGACTAAAGTCAGTTTATTAAATGAAACGAGCAGCGCTATCTCATTATTAAAGGTTAGCATTACTTTAGATACTTTTTTATTAGACTTCTAGAGACTTATTCCCTCCATTTTTGTCCCCTCCATCATAATTTTTTAAACGTGACGTTCTGAGAAAAAAATAAAAGCGGGAGCTCAGCGCCACCAAGTCAAACTTAAACGTCCACTTATTAAAAGTAAATGAGCAGTGGTCTCTTGTACAGCGATGAAAAAATCAGTCTGTGTTGTAAACTATTTCCCCGTAGCACCCGTGCAATAGGTTTGCAAGCAGCCTGCTTTTTTTAACCGTAGATGAGGATTGTGACCGCAAAAGATGAAGCGGTGCTGTATCTCGATGCTATGTTCCCTCCTTCCCTCCATTTTTGTCCCCTCCATAGTTTTTTTAAATAGTGCTCAGTTGCACATATCTTGAACCACAGAACGCTGTTACTATTAATTTCACAGTATTTTAGTGTTGTAATTTTGTCCTTACTGTACGCTGTTACTCCAGATTCTTAAATGTTATGTTTTTAGCTTTGTGTGGATAAGTCAAATTACACTTGAATCTCCTCACACACACACACACAATTTAGATGATTAATGATTTAGCTTCATATATATAGTGGAGGACTGCCTAAATTTTGCAGACTAACGCCGGGGACACACCAGCCGCGGAAGCGCCGCGAAAATGGGGCCGCCTTCATTCGGCGCCCTTGTTGAGCTATTCTATAGACCACATGGGCCGCCGAAGCGCTGCGAATCGCCTTGCGCCGGCGCCCCAGCCCGCGCCGTGCAGCGATCATTTCGGCGTCGGCTCTATTTTTTTCGCGAGCCGCGGGTGAATCGCGTCAATTCTGGCAGGAAGTCAAACCTAGACATAAGAGGCAGGCCGGTAAAGTTAACAAAATAAAGCATTTCAAAATAAAATTCCGCAATAGTCAAATGTGTTCGTAATCAGACACTGCAGAAAAACCACACGAACGCACACACACACATCGAACTTGTGTGCGTGTGTGACCACGTGAAGGGGGTGTGGTTTGGGTGTCTTTTCACGGGAGCAAACAGGACAGAGAGGCAGAAAGTCTGAGGCAAGCAGTTAAGATGGATGACTTTAAATTAATTATGGAAGTTGAGAAACACAAGGAGCTGTACGACCCTCGAAAAACATGATTGTTTACGTACCCATTTCGGAAGAAACTGCTAGGATACAGCTGCAGAATTGGAGCGGGTTCCAAGAGATTCAACTGGCAGAAACAACTCATACCATAGGTTCACACACACACACACACACACACACACACACATGCGCGCGCACACACACGTAGAGGAAAATAGCTGAGAAAAGGCAGAGAGGAAATTGAGGACACCAAGTGTTTTAAAAGAAAAACTACAGCTGAGCCGAGGCGCGCCTCGACTGGGGCGCGTCTGATCTGAACTGAGGAGCGGCGAGCAGCGGCCGAATTTCGGGAGCGATTCGCTTCGCGGCGCTTCCGCGGCCGGTGTGTCCCCGGCCTAACACAGATCTACCTTGTGATTCACAATGTTTTCTCTACTGATTATGCTTCCTGGTGTAGATGTGTAAATGTAGAGCGTCTGCGTTCCTATGAGCTGTCAGCCACACCGGGAAGCCTGTCTATGAATCTGCGGTCAGACTTCAATGATCCAACCCCACTCTCTGCACACAAGATTGATGGCATGCTGCTGTTGACCCCCAAGAGGTTCATACAAGTGAGACCACTGGTGAGTAATTCTCACAATCTGCATTTTTGATGACACATCCTAAATAACATGACTATATATGTATGTATGTATATATGTATACAGATTTGTCTTTTAAAACTGGTGAATATACAATTTACAGGTAATGCCTTTATGCTATGAGTATTAGAGCCACTGATGGAAAAAAAATATAGAATTCTGAGAAAATAAGTCATAAATCTGAGTTTAATCTCAAGAGTTCTGACTGGTACCTAAAACAAAAAAAAGGGGGAAATTGGGGAAGATTATGAGGGGGGATCAGAATTCTGACTTAAATCTTAAAATTCAGGCTTTTTTTGTTTGTTTTGATTTTTTTTAACAAAAACAATTCCTAAATAGTTTTTTGTTTGTTTGGTTTTAGGTTCATGAAAAAAGTCAGAATTCTGACTTTAATCCCAGAATTTTGAAATTATCTGACTTTTTTTTTCTCATTTCTTTTCTTTTTCTTCAGTGACTCTAATACTCTTAGGCAATAAGGCAGTATTAGGGCCACTGAAGGAAACAATTGAATACTGAGATAAATGTCAGAATTCTGACTTTATTTATTTTCAGAATTTTTTCTTCTTCAGTGGCCCTAATACCCCTCCGTATTATGTAATGTTAAACACTTCAAATTAACTTTTGAATTCAGCAGTTTATCATTGGATTTAGATGCAGATATCACTGTCTTGGAAAATTGGTCAGAGCAATTTGGCATTAAGTTTGATTAGTAAACTTGACAGTATTTACACTCTTAATCTTCTTAGGAATTACATGATGTCCACACAAGGCGTACCACTGTTCTCCATGCCCTTCCTGTCTATCTACGTGAGGAAACCTCTGGGTTTTTGAGGACATGTGTGGTAAGTCCCAGTATTGTAAATTTGAACAAATCATTCTATTTATTTATGCATAAGGACAACACACATGAACATTTTGGAAAATGTGCCATTGTTTCAACTACAAACCTTTGGCAAGATGTTTAAGCCTGCCACACACGAGAGCAATCAGCTGAGCAAACAGCCTCGAATGACTGTTTGCTCAGCAGATACCTCGCCATGTGCGCCTGATTTTCACTGAGTTTTCTGCCTCACGAGACGCTGAGGTGAATATCTGACCAGTTAGATATTTTCTGCCTCACAGGGGTAAAAACTCGCTGTGTGTGCACTACTGAGCTGCTGGCTAAGCTGAAATATTCTAGTGGCCAATCAAAGCACTTTCTCCGCTCACATGACCCCAAGATGTATTCAGATACAGCCCCTTACCTTGTCTGCATGTCTGAAAAATAAACAAAACGGTACCTTGCGGATCGATGGGCCCACTGTTTCCATTACCCTTTCGGAAGGATTCTGGGTCTTCCAGGTGCATCTCTTGGAGTAAATTGGCATAAACTCCTTGCCTGGTCCATCTTTCCAGCTACCGTACCCATATTTTCCTAACCTTCAAATGCCGGTGGCGGCGACGTTTCAACAAAAAAGGATAGGCATTTCCTCCGTTTCCAGCTCTGTCTCTGTGTTGTTTCTTTTCTGACATGCAGACAGGGGGCTGCCATCTTGGGGTCATGTGAGCGGAGAACGTGCTTTGGTTGGCCACTAGAATATTTCAGCTCAACCAGCAGCTCGGTAATGCGCACACGGCGAGTTTTTACCCCTGTGAGGCGGAAAATATCTTAACTGGTCAGATATTCACCTCAGTGTCTCGTGAGGCGGAAAACTGTGAAAATCAGGCGCACATGGCGAGGTATCTGCTGAGCAAGCGGTCATTCGAGACCGTTTGCTCAGCAGATGGCACTCATGTGTGGCAGGCTTTAAGGCACTGAGAAAAATCAATAATCACTGCAAAGAATTCAAGCAGCTTTCATTAGCGTAACACTGGCACACACGGAAGCCATCTCACTTTATTCACAAAGCAACAGAATGAACGGGAGTAGGGCTGGTCGATATGGCCTAAAATCAATATCACCATATATTGAAGATCTCACCTCGATAACGATAAGTAGACGATAACTACAGGAATGCGTAGCAACAATATTTGTCCACTAGATGGGGCTGTCTCATGTATTACATTGACTAAAAGTTTACATGACTCAAGGTGCTACAGCTTCTTAAAGGGACATAAATGTGGCCAACTTACACATCTTTTCATTTTTTTATTATCAAATTTATTGACATGGGAAAAATTATCTGGATGAGAGACAAGAACTTGGATAACGATAAATCTTTGATATGTTGCCCAGCCCTAAACAGGAGTCTATCAGACTGCATTTATTGTTATTTACATGACAATCTACTGAAATAAAAATGGCCACAGTCAGAGTTTCAGTTCAGATGTGATTAGTGTATGATCTCCCTTTCATTTTTGTAAGGATGATACCAATGAGCCGGACCTCAGGGATGCAGCAGTTGTCCTCCTGACAACCATCACAGATGATGCCGAGAGTCCAGTTACGTACGACCCAGTGAGAATCTGTTATCCTAGAGGGTGATGTGATTGTCAACCTCTCCAGCCTTCCTGATGCCTTCCTGGTAATGTTCGGCCTCATCTATGCCTTACATCTAGATTATCCGAAGGGACTGACCAACACGTTTGAGTTCACGCAGAAAATCTTACTTGGTCTTGATGAGTCTAAACTATCACCCAAGCTGCAGAGTCAAAAATGACCTGATGTTACATGTGTAACTCAAAATCTGAAAGAGTGGTGGATTCAGATGGCTCACTCTGTTAGATCATTGTCCACATCCACAATGTAATTTACTATTTGTCTGCTCTTTAATTGTTGATGTTAAAGTAACACACCACCATTTGGGCAAATATGTTCATTTTCCACTTCTCATTGAGTTAACCCCCCCACTGTCCTAATGGGTAGGACCCCGCGAGGAAAGTTGACCATTGAGCAGGGTTGATGGTTCATCCTTTGGGTCCATGTGGCAGGGGTGAGGTGGTGCTCACTCCTCACCCCGTCACATGGACCTCAAGGGATAAACCATCAACCCTGCCCAATGGTCAACTTTCCTCTCGGGGTCACCCATAAAGACAGTGGGAGGAACAGTTGAGTTTTACCTTTTCTCTGTTCGTCCAGCCGTTCTGAGTCTGGCAACTCCATTTGTGGCTTTAGTTTAGCGTGAATAATTGAATCGGATTAGCCCATAGGCTAATCCGATTCAATACTCAACTAGTTTTATGCCAAATGGCATAAAGTACTCACTGACTTACTTGATAGTGGTTAGTGTAATTCATATTTTGTTAATGTTGAATTGATGTGCATCCTGATGTTGCTTTAAACCACCTACTCAAAGAAAGACTACACACTGCTGTTGTCCAGTTTTCAAAAGTGTGCGTTTGTAATTGTTTCTTTCAAATTTTGTTTTATTTTCTGTTTGAGTTGGCTTAATCAGTAACTTTAATTTGATCATAATTTGAAAATATATTTAATATAAACTCCAAATATTTAAGTTTATTTATGGTCTGATATACTCAAATATCTGAGTTTATAAACTCAGAAAATATGAGGCAACTGATTGCCTTACATTTTTTGAGTTCTGCCTACTTATTCGGGTTTACAGTGTACGAACTGTAAAGATTTTGTGGTGTCAGAGTTCACCTAAAACAGTTCAAGTGTTCATTTTTTTGCTTTGTGTGTTCACAGGGCATGCTCAGTTGAAGTTTCCATCTCTGCGCTTTCAAGATGTAAGAAAAATAATACGAAAGAAATGCAACAATGAAAACTTCAAAAAGGCATCAACAACCAAGCAAGTGGATCCATAAAATGGACTGATTTTTTAAAGGCATTTTTAAAAAGTCTTTCAAAATGGACAGAATTAACGTGTCATGTTCAGAACAGTTTGTGTTCTCATCTTTGATTAATCCTGGTAAACAGGTCTGTTTTTGTTCTGTTCTAATTCTCTCTGTTTAATAAATTTAAACAACATGACTTAGCTATTTTATTTAATTTTTTTTCTCTGCATAAAGACGAAGTATCAGTAAATAGTGGAAAGTAAATGTATTGGTAGTAAGCAAATAGCAGATGTTAAATGTTACTTGCAGTATGTGTTTATAGAAAAAATAGAGATACTTAAATGTACTAAAAGAATATTACGTCAAGTTTACTGTAAAGTGTACTTTCAAAACTGTAAGTATACTCAATTATATAAGAAGTACACTACAAGTAAACATACATTATTACTTTAAGTAAAATTTTAAGTATACTTTCAAAGAGAAAAGTATACTCAATTATATCAGAAGTACACTACAAGTAAACTTATAAGTATACTTTCAAGGAGAAAAGCATACTCAACTATATCAGGAGTACACTACAAGTAAACTTATATTGTTACTTTTAAGTATACTTCCAAGGAAAAAAGTATACTCAATTATATCAGAAGTACACTACAAGTAAACTTATATTATTACTTTAAGTATACATTCAAAGAGAAAAGTATACTCAATTATTTCAGAAGTACACTACAAGTAAACTTATAATGTTACTTAAAGTTTCTTTTTAAGTATACTTTCAAGGGCAAAAGTTTACTCAATTTTATTAGAAGTAAACTTATACTGTTACTTTTAAGTATACTTTCAATGAGAAAAGTATACTCAACTATATCAGGAGTACACTACAAGTAAACTTATATTGTTACTTTTAAGTATACTTCCAAGGAGAAAAGTATACTCAATTATATCAGAAGTACACTACAAGTAAACTTATAAGTATACTTTCAAGGAGAAAAGTATACTCAACTATATCAGGAGTACACTACAAGTAAACTTATATTGTTACTTTTAAGTATACTTCCAAGGAGAAAAGTATACTCATTTATATCAGAAGTACACTACAAGTAAACTTATAAGTATACTTTCAAGGAGAAAAGTATACTCAATTATATCTGAAGTACACTCCAAGTACACTTGTGAGGTTACTTTAAGTATACTTTCAAAGAGAAAAGTATACTCAATTATATCAGAAGTACACTACAAATAAACTTAAATTATTACTTTGAAGTATACTTGTAGTATACTTCAAGTATACTTTTAGCGGCCCAATTTAGTCCCAAGGAGTATACTTCTAAGTAAACTTTAAGAACAAGTATGCAAATAAACTTCTGTACACTTAAGTATACTTGAAATTAAATACTTAAAGTATACTTCTTTTTCGTAAGGGTTAGCTCTCCAGATAAATTGTTTGGTTAGGCTTGTTACGTGTGTTCGGGGATTTTATTACATGTTAAGGACGTACAAAAAGGGTGCTAGAATCTGCTACATCGGTCATTATTTCTATGGGTTACCATCAGTCAGCATTAAAACAAAGACAGTACGTTAAGCAGTCATTTATGTCAAGTCTGTATGACTAGAAATGTGTGTTAACAAATAACAAGTAAATCACATTGACCATTAGGCAATAAATATACAAAAATATGTAACTTCTGTACATTTGGTTAACAGCGTATTTGAATTGTGTGAAAAGATAATTACTCTTGTAATTTTGGAGTATGATGTATGAATTGTTCCTGAGAGCAGTTGAAAACTCATGGTTCATTGAGTAGAATGTTATTATGTTGTCTTAATAAATCAGACTGGCTTGTGAGACAGCAGGAAGCACACCACTTGTTGCCGATCTCATCATTTCTCTGTTCTTTACAGAACAAATTTAATCCTGTGACAGGACTTGGGCTTGAGACTTGTTACATTACCTTTAGACTTGGGTCTCCTTTTGCTGGTAATCCGTGGGAGTTCACAGCATACACAGCGTGTCCCCCGGCTCTAGCCATGGCTAACTAGTAGCTTGGTAGCTCTTGACACCCATCACCACCACGCCAGCAGTGAGCCATGATTAGTGGATAAGTTAACGTTGTTTGCTTGATCTCCAGCATGCCCCCGGCTCACCAACACTCAGTATTACTCAGTATTTCAGGGGAACACAATTTCTCACAACACCTGACCTCCCGGCTGACGTCACCCCTCCTCCGTGTGTGAATTGTGACATCTTCAAGATCTAACAGAACTAGCTTGCTTCCTTCAGGGTTGATAAAACAGTCATAATTATAAATGTGTTTTTAAAGAGGCCGGGTAGTTAGTTTTAAGCTTTGTGTGGGTTAGGCTACACAGGTTGGAAATTGATTATACAGTCATACTCATGAGTGCGCCACCATAGCTGCAATACATTCTCTGGACTGCATGGAGATAAAGAGTTGCACTTTTTCATCATGATTTCAATGGATTTCACACATGGGGCCTTTAAACTGAAGTAATTTCCATGTTTTTAAGTTTTCAGAACCTTTATTTGGAGTCAGATGATTTTGTGATGCGTATTAAAGGCATCAGGATGCTATGTATCCCTTAACATTATTGTGACCTTTTGGTTTGTAAAGCAATGAAAAGCAACAGGGGTTAACTCCATTATCTTGTGGAAAAATATTGTAGTAATTGTCTTCAATGTGTATGCTGAGGTTAAATCCATTATCCTACATTTGTTTTTATCTTATCACATCAATTTACATAGCCCTGCATGTGTGAAAATCGTTAGCTGCTCCCTAAGAGGTAAATTACTGCAATGCCTTTATGATTATAGACAATTTTGCAGGTTGTTTGTAAAGAGAGCCAGAAGGTGAAGCTTCTGACTGAGCAAATGCAACAAGCTGGAGAGACGGAGGAGATTATTTACTTTAGAGTAGAGCAGGCTGACAGATATGTATGCCCCTTTGCCACTAGCATCAGCTCCGCATGGTCTGGATAGCATAGTTTCCACATTAGCATATTCTTGACCTGAAGAGGTGGCTCTCCTATGCTGTGCAATGCGTTTGTGTAATTGTTGTACAGAACATCTTCAAGAAACCAAAGAAGTCCAGTTGCCTTCATTTGAACCCTTTTGGATTATTTTGAGAGAACATTTCACAGAAAGAAGGCAGATCAAGCAGTAAAAGCACTCCTTCAGTATGCCTCGAAGAAACTTGGTGCATTCAGGAAGACACTTCTGCCAGTCAACTTCAGGGATCATTTCAAAATCCTGGTTCTGGTTTTTAGGGCCTTACGTGGACAAACACCATCATACATTGGTGATCTTCTCAGCCCCTACACCCCCAGCAGGTCCCTGAGGTCCAGTGACCAAAGCCTACTGGTTGTGTAGCGCATCAGGCTAAAGACCAAAGGTGACAGATCATTTGCTGCTGTCGCCCCCAGACTCAGGAACTCTCTCCTTTAAAAAGCAGCTGAAAACTCAACTGTTCAGGCTTTGGTGTGACCTTCATCACCACCCTCTCTTTATTCTCTTCTTATTCCATCTTTCCCAGGATCCATTGATTTCCCTCCTTCCTATTCATTTTCACTCTTCCTTTTCTTCCTTTTTTTCTCCTTTTAAACATATTTTTAATCATCTTTGAAATATTTTTAATACATTATTTTTTTGTTTTTGTGAAGTGCCTCGTGATTTTTATGTTGAGAGGTGCTATATAAAAAAGTGTTTTCTTTCGTTCTTTTATTTCAATAGGGCTGTAAATCAGTTTGATCATGATGTGATATCAAGCCAGCGGATTGTGATTCGATGCTTGCCGATGTCTCTAATTCAGTCAGAATACCATTTCGATTTGATTGGATTTAGGATCCACCGATTAATATGAAACGATATTACAAGTGATTGAGCACAATCATTTCCCTGGCAATAGACAACCGTTTTCTCGTGGCTTGCCATAACACTGTTAGCTTCTCCATTTAACTTGTTTGGCAACAAGTGGAAAACGACATGTCAGTGAAAGTAAAAAAAAAAAAAAAGTATTTTCTAAATAAAATCGTGTTTCATAGTTATTCTATCAAATTTTCCCTTTTGATCAATGATGGTATTGATGTTGACCAGATGTACAAGTCTTTCTAAAAAAATTAGCATATTGTGATGAAGTTCATTATTGTCTGTAATGTACTGATAAACACTAGACTTTCATATATATTACATTCATTACACACAACTGAAGTAGTTCAAGCATTTTATTGTTTCTAATATGGATGATTTGGGCATACAGCTCATGAAAACCCAAATTTCCTATCTAAAAAAATTAGCATATCTTGAAAAGGTTTTCTAAACAAGCTAACCTAATCATCTGAATCAACTAATTAACTCTAAACACCTGCAAAAGATTCCTGAGGCTTTTAAAAACTCCCAGCCTGGTTCATTACTCAAAACCACAATCATGGGTAAGACTGCCAACCTGACTGCTGTCCAGAAGGCCATCATTGACACCCTCAAGCAAGAGGGTAAGACACAGAAAGAAATTTCTGAACGAACTGGCTGTTCCCAGAGTGCTGTATCAAGGCACCTCAGTGGGAAGTCTGTGGGAAGGAAAAAGTGTGGCAGAAAACGCTGCATAACGAGAAGAGGTGACCAGACCCTTGGGAAGATTGTGGAGAAGGACCGATTACAGACCTTGGGGGACCTGCGGAAGCAGTGGACTGAGTCCGGAGTAGAAACATCCAAAGCCACCGTGTACAGGTGTGTGCAGGAAATGGGCAACAGGTGCCGCATTCCCCAGGTCAAGCCACTTTTGAACCAGAAACAGAGGGAGAAGCGCCTGACCTGGGCTACAGAGAAGCAGCACTGAAATGTTGCTCAGTGGTCCAAAGTACTTTTTTTGGATGAAAGCAAATTTTGCATGTCATTCGGAAATCAAGGTGGCAGAGTCTGGAGGAAGACTGGGCAGATAGAAATGTCAAAACGCCTCAAGTCCAGTGTCAGGTACCCACAGTCAGTGATGGTCTGGGGTGCCATGTCAGCTGTTGGTGTTGGTCCACTGTGTTTTATCAAGGGCAGGGTCAATGCAGCTAGCTATCAGGAGATTTAGGAGCACTTCATGCTTCCATCTGCTGAAAGTCTTTATGGAGATGAAGATTTCATTTTTCAGCACGACCTGGCACCTGCTCACAGTGCCAAAACCACTGGTAAATGGTTTACTGACCATGGTACGACTGTGCTCAATTGGCCTGCCAACTCTCCTGACCTGAACCACGTAGAGAATCTGTGGGATATTGTGAAGAGAAAGTTGAGAGACGCAAGACCCAACACTCTGGATGAGCTTAAGGCCGCTATCGAAGCATCCTGGGCCTCCATAACACTTCAGCAGTGCCACTGCTGACTGCCTCCATGCCACACTGCACTGAAGCAGTCATTTCAGCAAAAGGATTCCAGACCAAGTATTGAGTGCATAACTGAAAATAATTATTTGAAGGTTGACTTTTTTTGTATTAAAAACACTTTTCTTTCATTGGTCGAATGAAATATGCTAATTTTTTGAGTTATGAATTTGGGGTTTTCATGAGCTGTATGCCAAAATCATCAATATTAGAAACAATAAAATGCTTGAACTACTTCAGTTGTGTGTAATGAATCTAATATATATGAAAGTCTAATGTTTATCAGTACATTACAGACAATAATGAAC
Organism: Nothobranchius furzeri; assembly: GCF_043380555.1. Classification (NCBI taxonomy): domain Eukaryota; kingdom Metazoa; phylum Chordata; class Actinopteri; order Cyprinodontiformes; family Nothobranchiidae; genus Nothobranchius; species Nothobranchius furzeri. The sequence continues at coordinate 56,213,272 of NC_091748.1, read as the reverse complement.
TTTATCACAATATGCAAATTTTTTGAGAAGGACCTGTATTGTTACACTTCTAGAAGAAGCTTTTATTTTGAGTTTTTTCTACCTGTGTACATCTACCTGACTGCTTGGTGTGAGTGAATAAAGCTGATTACTCAGTTGTGAAGTTGCTTGACTGTCCCGCAGGCCCCAAAATTATTACCAATCTGCAGAAAGGCAACACATCTTTTTATGTATTTCCTGTTTAATTGAATCACTATAGAAACATTAAACATGTAACAAAAAGTCAACTTCTTAACTGACTCTATGCAGGTATTAGCCTTGTGAAAATGTTTGTTCATCTTCAGTCAGAAATAGATTTCAGTGAACCGGCAACGTAAGGTTGGATGCCTTCACTGGCAGTAACGCTGACGGTGGCCTCCTGTGAGTTTGTCCTCTTCAAACGAGTGAACGCCGTCCTGTGCCATCGTTTACTCTAACTGCAAACTGTGATTAAAAGTTACCAGACAACAAAGACGGCGTCCATCTGCTCCATACATCAACATCTGTAGAGGGTGTCGACTGTTTTGACATAGGGAACAGACTCGCACATCTTGCAGTTTAATCGCGCGTGTGTGTGTGTGTGTGTGTGTGTGTGTGTGTGTGTGTGTGTGTGTGTGTGTGTGTGTGTGTGTGTGTGTGTGTGTGTGTGTGTGTGTGTGGCTCTTGTTAGCTTGTTTTTGTGTTCTGGTGCGTCTCCCTCTCTTCCCCTCCCCACCCTTTCTGTTCTCTCCAAGCAGCTAATTATTGTCCTGCTTAATTACCAGTAAACACAGCGGCCCAGCCTGTTTCAGCTTTAAAGGACTATTCAGCACTCCATTCCAATACCTGATTGAACTCGACTAAATGGAAAAGTTGTGCTGGAGAAATCGCTTTAGTCACACAGCATTTTGTTTCATTTCTTTTCTAATGTTTCCCACTGTCTGTTTATTTGAAGATAACAGACATTTCAATCTGTTTAAAAATATGGTGTGAAAAATGAAAATGAAACATCTCTTTGGGGGGCAGAGAGACACAACATGTACACATCTACCACCCTCGTTGAATCCATAAAGACAATAAACCAATAGAAAAATACACACTCCCTGACCTTCAGCTCCAATTAGGCCCTGGAGGAGATAAGGGTGAACTTTTCAACCTTGAGCCTTGTCTATTGATACGCCAATACTGCTGGTGTAGAGACAGGAACAGAGGTGAGTCAATACACAAGTTCATTGTTAGGAGCAGGAGCACAGTCACACAATCAGAAAAAAACATCTCTGAATGAATCTTAGTCCCATTTTGGTGATATAGAAGGCGTGTTTTCCAGCACGCCACTGACTAGCGTTACATTTTATAGCCTAAAGTAAAATGAGCATCACTCTGCAATGAAAATAAAAAGACCACTGTGCCATGATAGATGTTGTTTTCTGTTCTGAGTTGGAAACCAGAGAAAGAAATAGCATTTGTCTCAGTAGTGCTGCAGTATTGTGTGTCTGTAACTTGTAGGGCATTGATTTAGTGTTCTCTGATAAACACTAGGTCACTTCACCTGCACTCTTTCAGGAAGGGGTCAGTCCCAGCCCAATGGGAATATGATGATAGGACAGAGTCCATTCAGTGTGTGTGTGTGTGTGTGTGTGTGTGTGTGTGTGTGTGTGTGTGTGTGTGTGTGTGTGTGTGTGTGTGTGCGTGTGCGTGTGTGTGCTGAGGGATCAAGTATGCCATCAGTGTTCTCAAGTCATTGATTGGTCCCCGATGTCGAGATGCTGTCATTGATTCTTCTCCAGGTCAAACGGGAATCTCTTAGCTCAGCAGGTGCTCTTGGGTTACCCACTTATGCGCACATGCCCTTTCCTATACGTGTGCATGCAACTGAAAGTGTGCGGCCATGTGCATGAAACATGCTTAGTTTAACATTATTGAAACTGTGTTTATAAACGAAAATGAGGATTGACCGCATGCAAGACTGAAGGCAAATCTACAACTGTGTGATATTTATGCAAGTGTGTTCATGCAGTCAAAGATTATTTAGTCCAAAGTCTGAAAGTTCCCAATTAACTAGCAATGATTGGAATGAATGTCATCCTAGGAGGGTTTGAGTTTGAGGCGACGGTGGCACAAGAGTTAAGTGCTCGCCCTGTAATCGGAAGGTTGCAGGTTTGAGCCCTGCTCAGTGTGTCGCTGTCGTTGTGTCCTTGGGCAAGACACTTAACCCACCTTGCCTGCTGGTGGTGGTCGGAGGGACCGGTGGCGCCAGTTCTCGGCAGCCTCGCCTCTGTCAGCGCGCCCTAGGGCAGCTGTGGCTACATTGTAGCTTATCCCCACCAGTGTGTGAATGTGTGTGTGAATGGGTGAATGACTGATTTTCTGTAAAGTGCCTTGGGGGGTTCCAGAACTCTAGAAGGTGCTATATCAAATACAGGCCATTTTTACCATTTATATCTCACTTTTTGTGCATTAATGTCACTTCAGATCAAGCAGCGATGGTGTTCTCCTAGAAATTGAGTGCTTTAAGAGTTCAATATGACCAATAAGCTGTGATACTCTATCTACATATAGAACATCAACCCTGCTTGGTCTTAACAGTGTTAATCAGAAGATTCTAGGATTCTTTATTCAGGGATTGTAAACACTTCGTTTTGATTAAAAAAAGAGTCAGGTTTATAAATGTAAGAATTTATTTTTGAAACAATTAAAACATGACATGTTAACTAAGCATTAACTGTGATGGTTGAATCTAGATGGAGTAGATGTGGTATATGGTGTAGTGTATGGTGCCTATGTGTGAATGCGATGTTATCAGAACCTTCGTATCTAGGAGAGCTGAGTCCTGGATGTAAAAGAATTTGGTTTGTGTTAAGCTATGAAGTTGATTATTATCAAAAGGCATCAGAGGCTATCTTTGTGTCTACTTCACCCGTTCTCGGAGACCCTCTTAGTGGATCCGAAGGTCAGAGAGGTGGGATGACCTCTGACACCGAAGGGCTGTAGAATACCATGGCACCGACTCTTCAGTCCAGAAATGTCTCGGGTCACGACAGATGGATGGAACCGCGCATCTGGTGGACTCTTAAGGAGTCTAAACAATATCAGCTTGTTCTGCAAGAACCATTTGCTGTATCCGCTTCACAGGTGCAAAAAGATTTGGACGACGTGTCAAAATCTTTCATGGGTTAAAGAGGGTTTTGCTTCAGATGGCCGGTCTGAAGCTTTCTCTAGAACTGATGAATCACCAGAGTGATCCAGTTTTAATGTTCTCATGTTATGATTTGTGTAGCCAACCAGAGGTTGACATGTTTAAGGAATATTACCAAGAAAACTCAGAAACACGCCTTCCTTGATCCGGAGGCTCTGATCTGGGGTAAAGGGCTAGTTATGTGTCATGAGTTTAACTTAACCTTACTTTGTCCTTGTGTGAGTGCAAATGGTGATGACTTATAAACATGCTGAAATATATTTCAATCAATGTAATCATAACATAACATTAATTTCAAACTTCAGTCATTGAGCACGGATTAATGAAAGCATTATATTATAATTATTATAAGTAGCAATAAACAAACGTTTATTTAATGATTATCTAGCTTATAGGTTTTAGTTCATATTTAATTTAGGAAATCATTCTTTGATTTAGCAACTATTCGAGCTGCGAGCGTTCACTTATTTGGAGGCATGAAGAATCCTGTAGGACGATAAGGGAAGCTGGACCTTGAGGAGAGAACATTATTGTTGACATTTTGTTATCATGTGTTCAGAGCTGCAGAGAGGCTCTAAGCTCCAGCTGGTGGGACGAAGGCAGGCTGATTTAAAGGGAACACATTCAGTCTCGTGTCTCCTTTTTGACCAGATGTTGAATGGTCAAACAGTACCTAGAAATGGACCATTGCTGGACGTCACATGCGTATATCTTTTGAGGTGGTTCAGTAACAACAGTAGTTAGACTGTGTGCAGGTGGCTGTGCTCTCCATCCTCTCAGGAGGAAGCTGCTCTCTGCTCTCAGAAGGAATACATTTTTTATACAGTTTGTTGTATTTTTAACCGAGGGCTCCTGGTCACGCAACAAAGCCCAGCTTCCCATCCCCTTAGCTTCTTTCCTCTCCCAGCTCGTCTCAGTGTCACCGCAAATGGAAGCAGACACTGTCATGCAGGTGGTGAGATGATCACATTTCTGCTGGCAAACAGCAATTTTCCACTAGATTTTACAGTTTTAGTGAGCCTCGTGTCTTGAACACCTGTATTTCTTTGACTTTATTATGTACTTGATTCCAGGGTAGGCCAGACAGCTATGCTCAAAAATAACTTGAACAGCTCATCCTATTAGCTCATTCTTACCTCACCTCCCCTTTACATTACCAGGGGACGATGAGTAAGATGCCGTTAGGCACATAGACAGCAAATAAAGATGCTTTTCCTTTTAAATCTAAAGTACCACAGATCAGTGTGTGTGTGTGTGTGTGTGTGTGTGTGTGTGTGTGTGTGTGTGTGTGTGTGTGTGTGTGTGTGTGTCAGTGAAGTTTTAACTCTCTGAGGAAATGCAGAAGTGAAAATAGTGACTCAAGCCAGATGAGGTACACACAGCGGATCTGTGATGAAAAGGACGCAGGAAGATAGGAGATTAGTCACACTGTTGACAAATACGCTCTCACTCTAAACCCCATCAACCACGGACACTCGCCGTGACCCTGGCTAGATGATGGCTGGGTGTTTGTGTGAGAGTTTCCGAGGAGACAACTGGAAGTTTGGGTGCGGGTGTGTATTTCCACTTATCTCCCTAAAGTTTGAAATGAATTTAGAATGATTCTGTAAATGAAACTGAATGAAAAGCAAGATTTAACTTCCACATATTAAATCATAGCAGTTCCTTGACATTTACTTTTTTTTCTTGTTTTCTGTAGTTGATCTTGTAGGAACAGTGACGTCCCTGCATTAGGGGCCAGTGTGACAGTGCCCCACCGGATGGCGTTGTGGAGCTCGTTACTTGCTTTAAATAATCAGCGGACCAAATGGTTTGTTTTGTGATATTGTATTGGTCGTGTTTTGTTGAAAGAGGTGGGACACAATCTTATTTACTCAAAAGCAGACGTAGAGCCAAGTCAGAGCCTTACATCCCTCCTCACCAAGCCTGGGTTTTAGCTTCTACATCAGGGGAAATACGAACACCAGGTTGTTGGTGGAAGGTAATTTTTACGACAGGTTTAATGATAATTTTCAACACATTTGATAATGTATTGTGTTAATCATTGAGCTCTATTTAAAAAAAAAAGTTCTGCTTGTTAAGAGCATAATTCAATTAAATTGTTTTAGGGTCTAAAGCAGGGGTGGGCAATCCTGGTCCTCGAGAGCCGAGAGCTGTTTTCCAGCAGGGTTTAGTTGTTTACCTGCTCCAACGTGCCCGATTCCTGAATGAATCACCTGTTCAGCAGATTCAAACCTGGTGTGTTCAACCAGAGAAGCAACTACAGCCTGCTGGATAGCGACCCTGGAGGACCAGGATTGCCCACCCCTGGTCTAAAGTTTTTGCATATATTTTTTTATTATTTTTATCTCAGGTAGAGAATGCAGTCAGACAAGAAAGACCAGGTTCTCATGCACTGATGTACTCTCTCTTAGTCTGAGGTGCATTTTTCCAAACATCGCTCTTGAAGCCGCAAATTAAACTTTCTGGTTGTTAGTAGAATCGTGAACAGCACATGTTTACTAGCTGCACAAGTACATTTTTCAGTAGCGAATAGTTTTGAAAATCCTGTAGAAATGTTCAAATCAACTAATAGAAATGAAACCTCACCATGCAAACCAAAAGCTAATCATGCCATCTCACTAGACGTTGCTCCATCATCTTTCTACATGAGCAGGCCCAGGAATAAGGTGGATAGCTGTTCAAATCTCTAAATGGTCTCCTCCTGTCCTTGATGACGTCATGCGACAGACCATGGCTTTAATTTAAATGCTTAAATTTGATTTCTATATCAATTAGAATAAATTAATGCCCCAAATAATCGATAGCCGTTGGTATTTTCCTAATAAGTTTGAGTTGAAAAGTCTTAAATGATTCCAGCTTTTTCAACTGTAGCATAATTTACAGGTTTAATGTTTTGACTATCAGCTTTTATTTTAGGACATTTAATTGTTGGGAAATTGCATCTTTGTTAAAACGTAGTAATCTGTTTAATGCTCTTATAATTGAGCACCTTACTACTGTTTTAAAGGAATGAGTGATTGATGTTCAAACTTTTACAAATAGAATAAAGGAATTTGTTGTTTATGTTGTTTATGTGCTTAGCCGACGCTTTTACCCAAAGCGACTTACAATTTTATAACCTGTAGGGCATGTTGTGATCTGTGGGGGAAACCGGAGTACCCGGGGGAAACCCACGCATGCATGGGGAGAACACGCAACTCCACGCAGAAAGGCAGCAGCCGAGTTTCGAACCTGCGACCTTCGTGTTGCGAGGCAACAGTGCTAACCACTGTGCCACCATGCAGCCCACAGATTTGATCACAGATTTTTGAATGTGTCTAGTTCTTGTTGCTCTGAACTGAAATGGTAACCTCTATGAAAAAATCTGTACAAAGATAAGAGTAAACACAACCCAGTTGATTTGCTGGATAATAAAATTGTTAAAAAATATCTTGAGACATTGCCGCAACAAATCCCAGTAAATTCCAAACTCACTTTCCGTAGATGAGTGTAGTTTTCCTACTCTGGAGCAGAGGGAGCTCCAAAGACCCCTCCGACCCCAGCTACAAAAAAAGTACACTGTTTGAATTCTTTCTGTGGCTAGGAACAAAACAAATTGTTCAGAAAGTTTATTTTACTGTGTTCAAAGCTTGTTTCTGTGATCAAACATACTAATCACTGCTGGGAAAATAATAATTATAGATAAGTTACTGTGAAAATGCCCTTTTCCAAAACATAATCTTCTACTCCTAATGGAGGTTCACCTTAATTTACCAACTCTGAAACTTCATCTAATTTTTCCCTAAAAAAGAGCAAAGTGGAAAAGCAGCAGGAAGGTGGCGGCTGCAGCACAGTTTAGCCATACTGACTTTAAATTAATTTGAAATGAGGAGCCTCCACCCATACCGGGTGCTCTGTGTGTGTGTGTGTGTGTGTGTGTGTGTGTGTGTGTGTGTGTGTGTGTGTGTGTGTGTGTGTGTGTGTGTGTGTGTGTGTGTGTGTGAGAGAGAGAGAGAGAGAGAGAGAGAGAGAGAGAGAGAGAGAGAACAATCACTCCCCATATATGAGAAATATAAGGAAATGTTGGCAAATAGGTTTTGGGAAGATTTTGCATGAATATTTAATTTAGTAATAAAGCAAGGGTTTAGTACATTAATGGTTTTTCCTCCACTGTCTCTCCATCTGACTGTCTCCTCCCGTTCCCTCCCAGATTAGTGTGGTAGCACCTGCTATCAGGCCAGCTGATTGGTTATTTAATCACAGGATTTGCGGTAGACTGAGTAGAACTTCATGGGTTCATTTGTGTTTCCACTTGTCCGATTCATTTTTGAAGGCAATTTGTTGAATGTAAAATAAATTTTATTTTTATACAAGAGACACTAATATTTAAGAGAATCTAATACCCAGAGAATAAACTGGGTGGGTTGTCTTTTAGTCAGAGTAGCAATTTTCTGTTGTTTCATGGATCAGATTTGATCAAACCTGCAGTCATAAAGCTTCCAAGAATAGAATATAGCAAGCTTCTGCTGAAGTTTCATGTCTGTAAAAATCAATTAAATCCTGTTCTCGTGTAACACTGAAGCTATTGTTCGTTACTTTGTGCCCTCTCTCTGGTGATCCTGTATTGTTTGCCGTGCCAATGACCTCCACAGCCCAGACTATCTGGCTGGATTACAGTGACAGCTGGAGTGTTTGTCACCTCTGACTCTCATCTGCATTCCTGTTTTCTAACCTTTAACCAGCAGGTCCTTCCACTATTCAGTAGGGGCAAACATCTGTGGATTCTAGGCAGATGGATTGTGAAATCCTCCTAAATGAACAGCCCTAGTAGCTGCCAAATATAAAAAAATAAACCACTTGTGGTATTCAGTTACCATGAAATCAAAGTTTTATTTTACTAGGTAATGAATCTCAAACCAAGTTTCTCTCAAATTCAGTGGTTCAGGTATAAAAACAGACTATTGTCTCTGTTGCAGTGTGTGTAAAGAGCAGTGAAGCTGGATGTACTTCATCCAGACTGTGATCCCTCAGCTCTCAGTCATGTTTGATGAAGATTAGTCCAGTCCTGTTTTCTGCCCTGTAATGCTTTTACTGAACCTATTCAGTCCCTCTTTTAGTGTCTGTGTGTTTTCCTCCAAAGAAGCTTAGGGCATCTTATCTATTGTGATTACTGACAAAACAAATGGAAAGATAAAGTCGCAGGAATGTGTTTTAATTCTTCTTCGCAGATTAATATTTTTATTTAAAGGCGACCTGAACGAACGTCCCTCAAACTTTTTGGTTGCTGGTTGACAGATTGTGTGAAACTTGATTTTTGTATTTGCGTAGGAGCCATGATGGCGTGAGTTCAGACATACTGTGATTTTAGAAATGTTCATGATGCTTCAGTACAGACATGTTTATTATCTTCATGCCTTGAATTAGAAAGGTCTTTTCACTTGCAGACATCTCTTGAGCCAGTAGAGGGCACTACAAAGCACCTGTGGTTATTTATTCTACTTGTTTTCACCCGACGACAAAACTCATATAGCATATCACTTATTTGTTAGATTAAAATCAGATTCCATGTGTTTTGATGGGGATTTCTGCAAAAGATTATGAACGAAGCTCTGTGATCAACCTCAGTTTGGAGAAATACTTAGTTCTGATGGGACAGATGAGCAAAGAGCTCATCACAGTGAGAGCAGTTGTTGAGCAGTTCGTGTGTAGGTTTTTGTTAGTTTATTGCTCTTTTATTCATTTTAAACCTTGTTGCCAATTTCACATTACACATTCTGGCAGAATCAAGAAGCTACGCCAAGAAGTGTTACTTTATGCAGTAAATGATCATTTGTGGAAAATGTGTGGCAATGTAAATGTTTAATGGAATTGTTAGCATTGATCCTTGTGATTTTTTATATTAACTTTTTATTGACAGCAATCTTGTTTTAATGACAAAAGCTGACTAGCTGTTAGCTCATCAGTCTGGTCAAAAATGTTTCTCCGTTGTTCAACGAGCTACACTTTTAATATTTTAAAAACCTTGCAATGGAAACTACCTCCAAATGATCTTAACCATATATTTTACTGATGAACTTTGGTTCTGCAGAAATGAACTTTGTTGCACGTGTAGGGACAGCAGTAGCTCGCAGAAGGTTGAGCAGGTTGTTCAGTCATCAGAAGATTGCAGGCTTGATCCTGGCTCTAACAAGAGAATGCTGCTGTTGTGTCCTTGGACAAGACACTTAACTCGCCTTACCTGCTGGTGGTGGTCGGAGGGACCGGTGGCGCCTGTGTTCGGCAGGCTGCACCTCTGTCAGTGCGCCCCAGCCCTCATCCCCACCAGCTTGTAAATGTGTGTGTGAATGGGTGAGTGATTGTGTTGTGAAGCGCCTTGGGGGTTGTAGAAAACTAAGAAGGTGCTATACAAATACAGGCCATTTAATCCAGCTAATATTGTTCCACCAAGCTGGTCCAGGATCTTGTGCTTTTTTCCTCATCTTAAAGCAACCTCAGCATCTCACTTCAAAATCTGATTAAATATTCTTGGTGCTGGTTTAAACATTAATGTATGGCTGTGTAAACTGCATATCTGCATTCTGTTTTCCTCTGACTTTAGTTATACTTACTATTTGTAGTATATTTTACTTCTAGACGACATATTCTATTTCTTATGATTTCTCTGTATTCGTATAGTGCTTGTTGCCCCGTGAGAGAGGACAGTAATTTTGGTTATGCCGTATGTTTAGAATAAATGGCATAAATGACAAATAAAGCTGACCACCTGAATTATGGAAATTTAAATCTAATAATCACTCAGTGACCACTCACACATATTAATTCTTTGGACTGAAAGGAAACAAGTGAGAATCGGTAAATATTTTTTATATAATGTATACAATATTATAATGTATATGTCATTCATTTGATCATTGTTTTATACGGTGCCATTATATAACAGCATTCTGTTCACAGAAAGAAAACTATTTTAATGTATAGTCAGCGTAACCCCAAGTTAAACGTTTCTGTTCTTTTCATTCCAGTAAAACCAGATTTATTTAATCCAGTTTTAATGCAAATCGATACAATACTCTTATGTTTGGTATGTGAATATTTTAAAGTACCAATTCATACTTAGTTTTCCAGCTAAGGAAGTCAACAAACGAAGTTAAATATTTAAACATCTTTACTATAATACAATCCTTCAGTCTCAAAGAGCAGGAAGAGGTCCTCAGACCCAGGCCAGGGGGAGGGTCTCTTTGTCTAAAATGGTGAGAAGGTTTAGTTAGTAGCCGCTGTTTGGAGACAGAAGCTTTTCATCAAAGAAAATATACCGGTATGCTTGTTTCATGCAAAACAAACTAAAGAAACACTCTGATGCTTTTTTAGGTGAAATTTCTGTTCTGGTTCAGGTCTTCAGGTGGTGGTAAACATGTGTGTGTGTGTGTGTGTGTGTGTGTGTGTGTGTGTGTGTGTGTGTGTGTGTGTGTGTGTGTGTGTGTGTGTGTGTGTGTGGGTGTGGGTGTGGGTGTGTGTGTGTGTGTGTGTGTGTGTGTGTGTGTGTGTGTGTGCGCGCGCACGCGTGTGCTTGCATGTAAAAGGTGGGTGGGGTGATACATAAGAATGCATAAATGTGTGGGTAAGCTTTTCTGTGTTGTTATAGTGACCTCTGCTGCTCTGTGGTCATTTATCCCAGCATCAATCTCTCTCTGAACACTCTTTACCCTACCGGCATCTGTTGTCCTGTAACTGGACATTTATGCAAAATGTACAAATTAGTAATTAGAATTATAACCATTTATTTATGTACTGTATTCAGTTCCACTCATGATCTATATAAGTCATGTTGCTCTGAGTATGAGCTTCATGCTAAAGACTAATGTAAGCAGCCTGATCAGAGTTCCACTCCAGGAGAAGATGCCTCCAAGGAGAGGAGACTCCAAACGCTGAGAGTCTCTTTGCTTATCATTCTCAAATGGTCAGTATGGTGCTAGAATATTAATAACATCTGGTCCTGCAGGCTGATGAGTGGACAACAGCCTCACTGTGTCACACACACACACACACACACACACACACACACACACACAGAGTCTTCATTTTATCCTTGGATGTGAAGACCGTCTTTCTTCAGAGGCTGGAAGATGAGGAGGGCTGAGGTGTTGATTACTTCAGTGCTCAACAGTCAAGTGTGTGTGTGTGTGTGTGTGTGTGTGTGTGTGTGTGTGTGTGTGTGTGTGTGTGTGTGTGTGTGTGTGTGTGTGTGTGTGGTGGGTTTAAAGATGAGGTTGTTTTTTTTTGGGGGGGGGGGGGGTGTAAAAACCATAGCACCTCCAAACTCCTTTTTAGCTGCAGGAGAAATCAAGTGTAAAATTACACACTCCATCAAAACACAACATCACACTTACACATGCTTGAAATCATGCGTGCACAAGCACACACGGAGCATGGAGGAGAGATGTCAAACCAACACTTATAACAGTTGCACAGTTTTCTTAAGAGGTAATTGGAGTATTTTATGGTGCTGCAAGCTAATGCCCTTACCTCTTTTCAGAATAAAATGCAAAAAGCCCCTGACAGGTGCAGAGTTACCCACAACAGATCCTAAATATTGTTAAGATAAAGTAGTAAATAGAAAGTTTATGTTGCTGCTTACAGTAAGTTTTACTGAGCAGAGTAAACCAATGCCACACATGTGAGAGGGATCAATAGACTTTCTGCTACACTAAAATATAAGAATTGATGAAGGTATTGATTACTGTTTTGTGACATTTATCTTTTTCTCCTTCTTGTTTTCTTTCAGCAACAAAGACGTCTAGACCTGTTAACCATCACCAACCCCGGTAAGTCCCTGGGATTTTATTTCCTGACTTCATATTCACCCACAATCGACCCGACACAGCACCACCGCAACGCAGAAATAAAAATAATTTAACAACCCTGTAGAAATATCAATGGCAGTAAAAGCTCAGTGTAAGAATTTTTATTTTTTACTATTTTGTATTTTATAATTTGGTTCGACATTGATTTGTCAGAAATCTGCCAACGAGGCAGCGAGACCCACATTGAGGTTTTAAAGGAGGAAGACGCTGTTTTCATGGTTCTGCTTGCACAAATCTGCACAGTTGGATTGGAGAGACAGAAAAGATACGGCTTTGGTTGTGATGTTAGAACCCTTGCGGCAGGATCACTGCTGAAATGATGGCTCCTAATCTGTTATGTGAGGCTCTGTTAAAGGATGTCGTCTGCAGACGTGAGGTGTTAAATGTCAAGACTGTTTTTACCATCTGAGGATGTGAACGGCGTCAATCCGTGTGGGGGGCAAGAATGCTCTTTTCTAAGAACATATAAATAAATATGTTTCCTCTGGAGTCTAAACTCTCGTGTACATTTTGTCCTTAGTTTCATCTTCAGCAGACTTTGCAACAGGAGATGTATTTTTACAAACAGAAACACTTGAGGGACAAAATAGGAAGGGCAAATAAATTTACTCTGGAATCTGTGTTTTGTGTACAGTACACCATGATGGTGGTTAAAGCCTGCTGCCTATTTTTTAGGATGTTTTTCTGGTGATAGATCTGTAACAAGCAAGCCATCATATATATGCACATACTGTATATAGACTGGCTGCGACCCATAGACAGAGCTCAGTCATAGGAGTGGAATCTACCGTTGTCAAGGAGCAACAAATGTTCTGATGTATTCATAGTGATGAAATCAGTCATTGGGGCAAGTCCACCAGAAGAAGGAGAAGATGATGATGATTTATCTGCTCATCAAAGAAGAGCCTCAAGTTTAGAGCTGATGCCAAAGCCGTTTCAAAAGAGGTGCCGCCATCTTTGTCGTTTTGCCCCATTGTAGCTCTGGTGCCAAGCACGCCCGACATCTCTTAACAGTCATGGAGCACTGTGATTGGTCCTTCCTAAGCTTTGCCGAGGCAGTGGTAGACCTGCTGAGGCTACAGTGGAGCATGGCTAGACCAACCCTTCAGGGCAAAATGTTTTGCCACTGCTACGGTTTGTCCAGATTTCTAGGCTACAAGGCGAGTGGAAAATAACAATCAGTATGTCACCATCTGCACACAAGTACCATCTATGAATGTTCTCGTCACACTGTTGGAGATTTACTGGGATCCGTTTTTGGGGAAGAAATGTGCAAATAAAACCAAAATGATGCAGAATCTATATGCAGGGGAACTTTGGGGGCATTATTTTTTATATTTCTATTTTATTTTTCACTTTTTTTTCGTACTTGATGGTATATTTCTCTGTAAACATAATGATAGTCTTGGTTTTCTTTGCACCCGTCATTTGTTGTTCTCCTTTTTTCACAATTGTGTGTAAACATTTTTGCAGAGTAGTGTTTTGTATTCAACATGCACAGCTCACATCAAGCAGTCAAGCATGCATAAGGGTTTGACTGAAAGTGAAAACACGTCACAAGGTAGCTGCACTTTTAGAAACCCACGCCGTCCCCTTAAAGAGGCAGCTGTGTGAGCAAGGAATCCACTGAGATGGAGAGAATGGGAGAAAAAGGGGAAACAGATGGCAGCAACAAGAAGGATAGTGAGACCCATATGTCTAATGTATCTGGATGATCTAATGTGCTTTGATTAGAATAATGCATATGTGAGGCTCATGGAGACCCAGATCATTTAGCAGGTTTACGTTGCAGCTGTTCCTCGGGTCCAGGATGGAGGTGAGGCTCGTCCACGGGCTTTAGTGCAAGACCGTTTGTGAGAAAGACTCAACCCTGATGGCCGAGCGAGAAGAAAATATTTGTCTTAGATGTGCGCTTGATTTCAGCGTGTCTTCTTTGTTAAAAACACTGGAAATGATCAGCATTCCTTTGTTTAGTGGAAGATTTATTTGCTCAGAGAGCAGACATGTCCATATCCGTTCTGCCGGGAAAGTTGAGTTTTATTCAGAGTAACAAAAGCTGCTGGTGAAAGTTTCTAACTAAACCCTCTCATCAAGGCATTACTGAGACACCTTGTACAGTGTGCAGCCAAAAAGTCCAGTTATGGTGCGTTCTGAAGAGAGTGTTCCACAGCAACTGAGCTCACTCACCACTGCACATGACTCACCAGGAACTGTGACTCACAGTGCTCTCACACGCAGATCAACACATTTATACTAGTATGGGTGAAAACAGACCTTTACGATTGTCCTGGCTTCTTATGCAAATGCCAAATAATTAGATTTATCGGGAAATATCAGTAAAGTTCACCTTCAGCACCTCCAGTCCATGCCTGAGGGGGCGTTTATTTCCTGGATCATTGTCATATTATCTCTGAGTACTACATACTGTCTTTTTGAGTCTATTCCTGGTTGAAGTCACTGTTGTCAAACCCATGTGACATGTTTCCATACACATCTCTGACTTTTCTGCTCTCTGGCTTTAAACTCTGATTTTCTGAAGAGGGCTCAGTTAAACCAGCCTCAACCAGGGTTCAGTTTTCACCCTCACAGATTTAAATAGCCTTCAAATATTTCTTTGTTAAAGGCTTTTTTCCCCTACCTGGTGCAGAGCCCAGTGTGTGCGCCGCTTAAATGATTGCAGGTCATTTTTCAGCCTGTTGTTACGTGTGGCCTTGAATCGAGGTCTATTATATTCTTAACTTGGCAGACATATTTTATCTTGCCCTTCTGCTTTATTACTATTCATGGTAAGTGAGCGTGCATGCACGCACGCACACGTGTGCGCACACACACATACAATGCAGTGCCTGTAGGAGAAGCAGGTGATGCTTTCAGAAGAATGACTCTGACAGGGAAACACAGGCAGGACACGCTCTTCCTCTACCTGCAGATTAAAGGAGTTTCTGCTCCTTCGCTCCCTTTCTTCTTGTCATCCCCACACCTGCCGACGTTTTCACTTGGCTTGATTAGATCAGCAGTGTTCTCGTTATCCTCTGTTATTTATTAATGACCTTATTAAGGCCCAGTCAGGTTGTTTTTGTTGTGTTGTATTTCCCCTCCTTTTCTCTGTCCATCATTGATGTCTTACCATCGTGTCTTTGCTGCACAGACAGCAGGAGGAAACAGGGGGTGTGAACAAACTAATAGGCTCAAGTGGTTTTCACACACACTGTTTCAGGGAGAGAAGAAAGGATTCTGCCCCTGCTGTTCTGTTGGCCTCTGTTTATAATGATGTTCATTACATGCTTCAACAAATGCTTCATTTTTAAAATTGACACACAATAAATGATTAAATAAAAGTATAGAACAAAAGCAGGAATATCTCTGTCACAGCCCAATAACAGAATAAACTGCTTCTATTTTTATAATCAGATAAAACATTTTTTGTTTCAAGCTTTTTATGTACAGAAATTTGGTCTTTGGCCTCTGGTATCACATTCTGAGGAACAGGGCACTGCCACACCCTTTTTATTATATGGTGCTACATCTTTAGCTTCATTGACTTGTATAAAAATGGATGACTCTCTGTTGTTTACGTTGCTGCCATGCAATATTTTTGAAGCCAAAGTCTGCACACACAATCATTTTGAATGTTTTTTGCATTCAGTGACTAATTCCAACAGTTAAAACATGGTATTTGAACAATCAAGAGCTTTGTGTGAAACAGCAAGAGTCAAAAGGATGAAATAATCTGATGTGGATGTTTTTATCATTTTATTTATGGGAACATTCCCTGGGACCAACAAGCCTCAAACTTATACCACCAACTAATAGGGGGCACTACTTCAGTGTTTGTTTCAACTTCTGTTCTACATACTATGGCCCAATCCCAACATTCACACTTCCACATTCGAGTGCGTAGGTTGTCTCGATTCCTGAAGTGCAGAAGCTAATCACCTTATGCACCCTTGTTCCAAGTCTTCACCCAAGTCTGCATCGATGCGGACTTGGGTGAAGTGTATTACCCACAACCCATTGCTGCGGGAGGAAAGGCTCAAGCGCCTTTTCTGAAAATATATATTTTCATAAGAAAGTAGTTCATTTTAGGATGATTAGTTGATGCTCTGAATGTTTTAGACAAAACAGCAATTAATGTAAATTTATTTCAAATTATTGTTTGTTTGAAAGTTGTTAATAAAGGTTTATTATTTTTAAGTAGCACAGCAGAGAAACAATGAAAACATACTGGATACCGACCCTCCAGGACCACGATTGATAACCACTGGTCCATGGCACATGTCAACACGAGCATTTCTCAATTTAAATCATATGAAGTATTTGTGAAGTCCTTATTAGGAAAGAAGTGGGCGATAAAGGGATGCAGCAGGACCAGAACTAGTCTGTAAGTTTATGCTACCTCTGTTTTGTAATCTGATTTGACCCAGCTAGGATGGATTGGTTAGTAAATTTAACTCAGCAACAAAAGAATAGCCTGGAACTGTGTAACAGGAGGGTCCTTATGATAACTGAAACCTGATACACACACAAAAGAGATATCTGGTGTATTCTCTTCTTATTGCGTTTCTATTGTCTTTATTGTCACTGCAAAGTAGTGGACCAGTAAAAACCTTACTAGTGTGCTTTTCCAAATGTCTTAGAAAGTAAAACTAATTTTCCTAAACATCAAGTCTGTTTAATAAGATAGGAAATATTTATTAACAAGAACCCGACTCTAAATATCCTAACGTGACCGCACAAATACCAAATACAGCAGCAAAGGGCAGTTTGCTCATTTTACCTAAAAAACAACTAAAGAAAAATGTAAAAATCAACATTTTTTTTAAGTCTGAAACATATTCTTACTCCCATCTAAAGTTCAATTCAATTCAATTCAAGTATATTTATATAGCGCCAAATCACGACAAGAGTCGTCTCAAGGCACTTCACATGGTAAACATTCCAATCCAGGTCAGTTCATTAAGCCAATCAGAAAAAAAGTTTCCTATATAAGGAACCCAGCAAATTGCATCAAGTCACTGACTAGTGTCAGTGACTTGATGCAATCCTCATACTAAGCAAGCATTACTTTAACGGTCACCTTAACTTAGAACAAAGGTGAGTAAAAGTTCATCTGAACGTTTTGTCTGTTCAGAGTTTTGTTCTTTGACATAAAGAAGCAATTTTATTCATTGTGAAGGATCAAGTCAAATTTTAAGTATAACTTTTCTGTATAATGGCCCATAGTAATGTAAAGACCAGTGATTAACTTGCCCATGGTTTATTTTTCAACATGAATATTAAGTCACAAGAACTTAAATTCAATTGTTTTTAAATTATCTTTATTTTATTTAGAAGTGAAGCAATTAAAAAGTGTGTAAGGTGGCATAATACTTGACACACACATATCATAGGATTAATACATTGACCAACACTGAGAAATTACAAGCACAAAAACACACAGACTTTATTCTGTCCCCCTTTTCTCATTTCACACAAAGTTGCACACACACATACGCTCCCACACGCAGACCCACTCAAACTTCGCTCGGCCCTCTTTAATTGGACACTTGAGCAGCGCGCAGCTGCATCTGGCTCCTGTTGAACACAGCCTGACATTTCAGACTGCTGACCTTTCCAGCCCCGCCACAACTAAATAATGATTAGTCCTGGCAACTGTTCCACCGCAGCACCGCGCATGTACACATAACACTCGCTCACAGGTGCAAACTGCACAAAGCCACACAACAAAGCACCTGCACAGACACTTTTGTCTTTTCATAGTGAGAAAATGGGGTGCAGACATTGATTTGAGAGGTCATTGTCATTCTTTTGGTTTATCGATTAGATTGTCCTTTTCCATATCTGCAGTGAGCTCCCAATAATGTGTTGTTCTAAATTAACTCCTCTTGCCTCTGTTTAGTTTCTCCTTTCCCCCTTTATGCACACTTAGCATACAGTGGAAGAAAGGTCAATCATATTCATGAGATTTGCACAGATTGGAGAGGATGGTTGTGCCTTCAGTGTGTGCATGTGTGTGTGCTCGCGTGCATGCAGCACGTGTGTCTGAAGCTATGCAGGAGCACGGAGATAATAGGCAGAATTATCCTCTGACTTTCTTCTTCTCTCCATTGCTTCTGTTCTCCTATCTCTTTTCCTTGCCGTTTCTGTTAGATCACAATAGAAATGTCCATCATTACAGCTTCTCTTTTTACAGATATCTTCATGTTTAATTCTTAACTTAGTTCAGAAGAAGTCGCTGGACAAATCTTAGAGGTCAGAGGTCGGTGTCTGAGTTAGAAGTTTACAGGTGCACGTATGTAAATATGGCTGTTCTTCTAATAATGAGTAATAAGATGACAGTTTTCTTACAACAGGAGCTAGGCTGGCCTCACAGACAGGAGAAGGTTGTTGTAGAGCAGCCACGTGCTTTTATGAATGTGCCTACTTGTTTCTCAATATGATTAAAATATTCTACTGTTTAATGTCAAACTGCTAAAACATCAGACACATTGCTGAGCCAAAAGAGCCTTGTTAACAGCCAGCCAAAGGTTTGGAAGAACCCACAGCACACCGAGTCCAGCATCTCTCACTGCTTCCGAAGCAAGTCAGACACACACCTGTTAGTGTGACAATTCAAAACCAGCAATATTTTCTTTAACCTTTTACTCAAGGAAATAATCGGAAACAGCGGACAGTGTTAGTCTAAATATTTTTGGTGAAGGTGTAAACCACCTTCCTGTGTGTGTGTGTGTGTGTGTGTGTGTGTGTGTGTGTGTGTGTGTGTGTGTGTGTGTGTGTGTGTGTGTGTGTGTGTGTGTGTGTGTGTGTGTGTTTTGACAAAATGTTAGCATTAAAGGACACATTGAGTTCCTCTAGTTCGCTATACTTCATCAGCATTATATTATTTCTAAGAAAGGCTGATTTATTCTTGTTTTCCAATGTTTAGCTAAATAGTTCTCTCTTTATTACATCTGAGTAATAATTGCTTAATTTTAGGAGAATAAAATTTAGGAGATTGGAGATTTTTATTTTAAGATGGCAGCAATATATCATGCTCTTGGCTGCACCCTGACCAGCTATTACCTTATCAATTCTGGAAAGTCTTATTTATGTCTTCTTACAAGAGGTAAGATTGTAACTGCACTGCTGGTTAAACATGGAATTACAATCGTCGTAAACAACCCTGCTGTAGCTAGCGCTAACAAGAAGCTAACTCTAACACGAGCCAACAAACATTAAAATAAACCACAAAGTAAAATTACTTACAAGCCCAGTAGCAACAAAGCCAGGTCTCCATCAGTCTGTGATTTTGTAGCCTCCTTTAGCTTCCTCAAACTAGTGTAGGCCGTGCCAATGTTCACTCTGGTTTTAGCTCTTCCCTTCACCTCCAAAAACATTATGCTTTTACTTTTACTTTCAGGCTCCGCCATGATGCCACCAGAAAAAGCAAACTTTGTTTTTTTCGCGCCCTAGAAGACCTGCTCCACAAAACTATCTACTGTGGTTTTTGGGCAGTATAGGGCTGTATAGTGGTGTCAAATATGAAACTGGTCAAGTTTCTGACTCAACAATTACTGAGATCCATGTTAAAGGGAGACTAGGCAGTTTAGGCTTGCTTTTAGCACCCCCGTGTCCGTTTGTAGAACCAAAAGCAAGATCTATTTCCACGCTGTGCGTTCATCTTTTTAACACCTTAATCTAACAGCTGATATGTCTTCTCCACCTTAATTAGTGTCTACAGGAGCGGTCCATTGCTAAATTGTAAAAATCAGTTGTGTTAATGATCTAAAACAAGCAGGAAACGTGTTGGAACCACACTGCAGCGCCAGGTGTGTACCAACAGACTGAACTGGCAACTCTGAAGTTGCAAGTGCGGTACTCTGGAGCTGGGTGGCCTTTCATTATCCCAGGAAAGGATAATTTTAGCACATACTGCCTCAAGATAATGATTTTAAAATGTGAAAAAGTTGTATAGTGTCTCTTTAAAGCTCTAGCTTAAAGTTTAAAAAACTATTTGCTGTTACTTTGTAGAGATCAACATGTCTGTGTGGAAGAGAAAAGGTAATTTAATGTCACATTTACAATCACAAAGACTAACTTTACTTTAGTGTATTTTTATTGCAGTTTTTGAGCTGCTTCTTATATAGGAACACAGAAGGCTAACACAAAAGGCTCCTTGTGGGCAGTATAAGGTCTGTGCACTACTCATGATGTCGGATCAGCATCTTGATGTGGCACACCTGTGAGGTGGGATGGATTATCTCAGCAAAGCAGAAGTGCTCACTATCACACATTTAGACTGATTTGTGAACAATGTTTGAGAGAAATGGTAATATTGTGTATCTGGAATGAATTTTAGATCTTTAAGTCCATCTCATGAAAAATCGGAGCAGAATCAAAGGTGTTGCATTTATATTTTTGTTGAGTGTATATAAGCACATTATATATGCTTTGTTTTATTCAGGACAACAGATGGAAACCAGCCTTAGGCTATAATCTGATATGTTTACATTCATTATTTTAAATTTCTGTTATTATGTTCATATGAGGAGATTTGGCTCAGCCCCTTTTCTCCATCAGCATTTAAACTGTTTCCGGCGCTCCAGACAAGTGGAGAATTACTTTCTGTGGTGTAAAGCAGGGTCAGCAGAGTTTTCTCTCATTTCCATGACACCATTGAGTCTTTTCTTAGTTATTTAATAGCATCTGTCTGAGATGAAATTATCTGGTGGTCCTTCTGCCAGACGGTAAAGTAATACATCATGCTTGTTTGTCCTTTTTATGGCGGTGCTGTTGCTATTGGGATGCTTTTTTGGGGTCCTTGCAGATTGCATTGTGGGTGTGGGTGTGTCACTTTATTTTTGTAGCACCCTTGAGTACCTTATGAAAGACTCACTTTGTAAGCTAGCACCATTTCAACTTTACTTTGAAGAAAGATGTTTGTGTGGCTGTATTAATCTTTATTTCCTTCTCTTGTAGATGAATGGAGGTTAACCCTCCCGTTTCACCAGTTTCCCTTTTTGTTCTTTCGGCTTTAATCAGCTGATCTTTATCTGCCAGACCAATTCCCCTTTGAGTCAAGCTGAAACATGAAGAAACACACATTTTATTCATCAAGCCACCGTATCTCTTTCATTTACTCCCAGCCTTCCACGAGTGGACATTTCTAAAGTTACAAAGATCTAATGAAGCAGTTGCAGATTTGTGTGTCTCTAACAGCCTGTAGCCATGCTTAGTGAGTTTCTCTGAAGTGCTAATTATTTTAGAAAATAATTCTTGTAAAGTAGCACAGCAGAACCATTCATAGATCATTACTTCATGTTGTGCTGATACTTTGAATCTTTTTGCATGCTGCAGCTTGTGTTATCTGCATGAGCTGGACTGAAAAAAAGCTCCTGCTGCAGACCAGAAAGAGTAAAACATTCTGGGACCTCCGGGCTGCTTCCACCTGATGTGCATGCTGATAGAGGCCTAGTCCACACGGAGCCGGGTTTTTTTAAAAACGAATATCCGCCCCTCCAAAAACTTGCATCCACACCACCTCGTTTTAAAGAAAAACTCTGTCCACACGTACCCGGATAAATACGTTGTTAAGGACACGCCAGACCTGTAGGCGGCAGTACTTCCCCCGTTCTTAACCTCGTCCTTCGTCTGTGGTCTTCCGCAAGGAGCAGTAATTCCGCTTGCAAAAACAAACAAGCAAAAAGCGCTTGGACAATTGATAAAGCGAATATCTACGTTTTGGCAGATCCCCGGCTACGTGTGGACAGGGCCACAGATCGCCAGTGGTCTGATGGATGCTTGTCTGTGATGTGTATCGAGAAGCCAATGATTTTTTTTTTAATTATTATTAAAGATGCACAAATGAAATGAAAACAAGCATTACTCATAAAAAAAGAAAAAATTACTATCATGCTTTTGTGTAAATGAACAGCTGTGAAAACAACACTTCCTATTACTTGCCCTAATTATATCCTTTCTTAGTAAATTAGCATATTTGATCTCCCTCCTCCTCGTTATGGGGGACCGTGCTTCCATTTTGATGTAGTTAAAAACACAAAATACGCCACAAAGAAAGAATGGATGAGAGGGAAGAGAGGAGAGGAGCGGGGTGTGCTGTCCGCCTCATATTGAGTATTTTCCAGTTGATTTTGTTACAGGTTTCTCAGCAGTGTGGCTAAATAAGCAGCAGCATGCTAATGAATGAAGAACGAGAGCGATAATTTACCAGACAAAGAATGGAGGGCTGTGAGAGATAAGAGCTGCACAGAAGGGAGGAGACGGGGGAAGTTGGTGGCAGCAAGCTAGTGAAAATATTTAGAAAATGTTTATCAAACAATTATTTAACACCTGTCTCCAGCCTGATGGTTCATTTTTCTGTTGAGCCTATGTTCATAATACTTAAAGTAAATATTCCCTGTGTAGCAAATATGGTAATTTCACGCACACAGTCGGCCATGTGTTTCATGCTTTTCCGTGGAATAAAAAGGGAGGGAGGGAGGGAGAGAAGTTAACTCAGAGGACACTAAAATGACATTATACTATAAAGGCGCAGACTGTCCATCCCTTTTTTTAAAGGACAATGTGATGGAGGCAGTAAACAGTCTGTGTGCAGGCTGTGGGCTCTGAGATTATTTCTTTGTCACTAGCAGAGCCACCAATGTTGCTAAGCACTGCTGTGGAGAAAATCCTCCAAGAGAGGACTGATTGGATTTTTGTTCCAAGAAGCCTTTTGTGTTAGCAGCATAGGGACTAGATAATAGAGGTTGATGCCACTCGGTCTCTGTGTTATGGCTGGTGAATTGAGTTTTTGGACTTTGTGTGTGTGTGTGTGTGTGTGTGTGTGTGCGTGCGTGCGTGCGTGCGTGCGTGCGTGTGTGTGTGTGTGTGCGTGCGTGCGTAAACGTGTCTGCTTTACAGAGTGTGGTATCAATATTTGCGGTCTTTTGCGTCATCGTTTCTCTGCAGCTTCCAGGACATTAATTGTCAGGACATCTGGACACTTTAACAATCATTCTTTTCTAGTCATGAAACTTCTCAGTAGAGCTTAGAAGCATAATGCAACCAGTAGAATGTTTGAAATAGCGTGTATGATTCAAGGAAACACCTGAGTCTTCATTAGGTCAACTCTGTTGATGCAGTCCCTCTGTCAGTTCTGAGTGGACAGCATCTGGACCCAGCAACCATCTATGTAGTTCTACATCAGAACATATATACATTATTATATTTATTTAACAACCACACCCCTCCACCGCGCCTCCGCACGGTCCAAACTTTCCGCACCGCGCATCTAGGAAATTTTCTAACCACGCAGATGGTCGGACGCCGAAAAACATGGCGGACCAGCAAGAACTAGTATGGCAGAGGTTCGTAAATACAGACATTTGTATGATTCAGCTCTCAAAGATCACCGTGATCAACATGTTGTTAATAATTCTTGGAGAGAAATAGCTCGCACTGTCGGAAAAGACGAGGACGCTGTTAAAAAATGCTGGAATGCCATGTTGTAAACAACAGTAATTTTTACTTCTACTACGGTGTAGTGTTGGATGCATGCCGTAGAGCTCCATGCTGCCCCCTGCAGTTTGGGAGAATATTGGCTCACCGCAGAGACGAGCCGCATGAACCATAAACGCTGCGAGTTGTGAAGCGCGTTCCATCCGCGAGCCGCATCTCCAAGCGGAAAGTGAATGCGTCAAGCATAAACCAAGCTTAACTCACCCAGCTACTAAACACTTTAAGGGATGTGGAAATTTTTAGGCGTTTTAAGTCTTCACAAATGTAAAGTGAATGTCGTTCATCACTTATCCAGCAGGGGTGAATTCTAGCAAAGTCGGCAACTCGATCAAAACGGTAAGCACAGCAGCAGGGACAACATAAGCTAAAGTTCGTTAGCTAGCTTTCACTAAACCTCTGTAATCAGTATCTGGTTGTTCACAATCAGGGAAGTTTTTACGAGTGCAAGTACAAAGAAAAATGTACAGCATCGGGCTCCTACTGATGCTGGTATCAGTACATATAGTCCGTTTGAATGTAAAGATGTATAAAAAGATACTTAACTTTAGCCAAATTATTATCAGGTTTTAAGTTTTATTTCAACAAATGAACATTATTACAAATGCTGAATTTTCTCACTGAAGTCTTGTTTTTGCTGTAATGAATGCATTTTTGTAACAGTTTTGTTTGTAATTTGGGGCAACAATCGAATGTCCAGTATCCCAGATATATTAGCATAGAATCAGAATTCAACAACAACAATAATAATATTTTTAAGTAAACACTGTCTCATAGTTTCGTTTATTTCCAATCTTAGGGTTTTTCAGGTAGGATATAAGTACTAAATTATTCTCAATCAAATGGTACAACCAAAATGTTGCAAAAATTTTTTTTTAAAGTTGCAAAACAACTGCTAGGAACGATGTGCATGTTTTTTACACAACAGCTTCTCTGTGTTTGGCTCTGAATCGATCTTAACCTCCTAAGTGTGGAGTGAGCTGCTGCTGAGATTCTGTAGAGGGATTTCAGAGCACAGACCTTGCCTGTCCTTGACTTGCGTTTGTGTGTGTCTGTGCCTGCCTGCATGGTGGTGAAATAAAGGTTGATAGTTGTCAAATCACCTTGCCCTCCAACATGTCCCTGCCCCTCCATCTTCTGATCCCCACCCCGTCCCAATCCTCACTCTGGTCTCCCACCCCCCTGAGTGAGGAGCGAGCATCTGGTTGGCCCTAGTTTTATCTGCTATTATCTGTCAGATGCTGCACACCTGTGAGCTCGGCCACCTCTCCAAATGACGGGCGTCCGTGGAGGCCGGTCCAATCCCTGCGACTGCCTGCTGTCAGCGACAGCAGCAGAGAGAAGCTCTCTGGCTGCCTGTGTCTCCGTTTGACAGCCACCCTGGAGAA
Organism: Nothobranchius furzeri; assembly: GCF_043380555.1. Classification (NCBI taxonomy): domain Eukaryota; kingdom Metazoa; phylum Chordata; class Actinopteri; order Cyprinodontiformes; family Nothobranchiidae; genus Nothobranchius; species Nothobranchius furzeri. The sequence continues at coordinate 56,188,355 of NC_091748.1, read as the reverse complement.
AAGAGTAGGAGAAACACAGGAAAGGAGGGGAAAAGGAGGGGAAAATACCATTAAGATGAGCTGTATTCCCACACACCAAAGCCTGCCCACTAGCCATGTGCTGCAGCTCACCTGGCTGCCCGATAAGTGGAGATTAGAGGAGAAGAGACGGTGGAAAAGGTATTAGGGGTTTTAAAAAATCTCTGAATCCCGGGGACAGCCTTGACACTTTCAGGATTTCTTGTGGCACGTCTGACATTTGATGCAGATGCAGAAAGGGCACTAAGATGGACACAGCCTCGGCCTGCTATTACACATGCATCTGTTGCTTCTGCTCCCTGTAGTGTTTGTGTTTGACTGTATAAATTACAGTTTTGTGAGTTTTCTATCTGGTTAGCAGAGAATAACAGTCTGGTGACACTGGTTAGATCAATACGGGTCTGCAGCAGGAGGTAAAGCGGCTCTAATGAGCAGAATTGACTGTTTCTGAAATATGATCAGTATTTCTCTGGTGGTCATTATGTTCCGTATGAAGAAGATCAATGTCTCTGGGGTGGATCACTGGACGTACACAGCAGGGTGGTGGGGCCAGCACTGATCCATCCATCCATTGTCTGAACCCGCTTTGTCCACGTAGGGTCGTGGGGTGGGGTGGGGTGAGAGGCTGGTGCCTATCTCCAGCGGTCAATGGGCAATCAGGTGGTGTACACCCTGGACAGAGAGCCAGTCGACACAGAGACACACAGGACAAACAATCACCCACACACTCACACCTAAGGACAATTTAGGCAGGCCAATTAACCTAACAGTCATGTCTTTGGACTGTGGGAGGAAGCCGGAGTACCCGGAGAGAACCCACGCATGCACAGGGAGAACATGCAAACTCCATACTGAAAGATTCCAGGCTGGGAAGCGAACCCAGGATTTTCTTGCTGCAAGGCAACAGCTCTAACCACTGCACCACTGCGCAGCCGCCCCAGCACACTGATACCCTTCTTAATACATAATGAAGGATTTAGTCACTGTAAAGCTTGCCACTCTGTGTGAGTTTGTGTGTGTGTGTGTGTGTGTGTGCGTGCGTGCGTGCATGCATGTGTGTGCGTGTGCACGCTCCATACATGTCTCCATTTCAGTCAGAGGTCTGACTTCGGGCCGTGCAGCATTAGTAACTGGTGCGTGTGTGTGAGGCAGCGTTGTTCATTTCATGGGCTATCACCTTTTAAATTGGTGAATGCCTTCTTCATGGTTGATTACGAATTCTTGAAGAGCTAATTAGGAGACATAATAAGCAAAAGCCTGGTGAGATGTCTCCAACCAAAATAGGAAAATGAACAGTAAACAGTTGGGATTGATTGTGATGGTGTGTTGACCACAAAAGGCAGTTCTGCTCCACGGAGTCCACCATCACACGGTCAAACTGGAAACCTGAAAGTTCTCTGCACAGTCCTTCATCCCAGCTGTCTAGTGATGGACTTTGTCTCTGAGTTGTTGTCTGCATGTCGCTGCACATGCTGTTTACCTGTCAAGCCAACAGTCATCATCATGCACCCACCTGTACCAGCATCCGTCTACAGATGGGCACAAGTTATGTCTTTACGTTGACTGCCCGCATGCTGTACTCTTATGCACACTTTTAAGCATTCTAATCATATTTGAAGTAAACAACACCTGACCCACCTTTTTGTTTGTTTGTCTCACCTACAGTTTTGCACACATTAACTAGGCACAGGATTGTTAGCTTCCTCTAAGCACCCATCTGTCCATTTTGTCTGTAAGAACTCTTTATGATTCCAGTCGCTATGCTGCAATGATGACGTGTGTCTAATTTCATCATCAGCATCATTACTGCTATTATCTCATGTCTCCTTTTAATGCAGGCTAATGGATGACCAATAAAGATAGATGAGCCTGGCAGTGTGGAGCTAATAGGCAGGACATGATGTCTGGCTTCTGTCCTGGTTCCAGCCTTTAGCTGATCAACCTCCCTGCACTGGTAGAGCAGCTAAAATCTGATCTAGAGTTAATACTTATTCTTGAAGGAAAAGATAATTAGCATACCAGTGGTTCAGGGGAAAATTAGATCTTTTTTTTCCATTGTTGTTGCCTGCGTAATTATTAAAAACTGAGCAGTTTGACATTATTAAATAAAGAGCAACTGTGAATTTACTTCCAACGATGAATAAAAATAAACACAACAAAGGGCACCCAGCATCTCACTGATAGTTTATGTTTATTTCATTAGCATTTTGGCTATGAAAAGACTATTTCATATTTTATTGAAATGCTGTAATCCGCTCTGTAATTAACTGAATAAATGATTGTTTGTGTGAATATTAGCTAGTTTTAAGCTGTGGGAAGTTTAGACATCTCATCTCCAATCCTCCATTCTTCTTTTTATGTTTGAAGACATTCAGCTAAGTGCTGCTTCTAAATTTGCCACAACGGGGAATGAGCGCCTGTTATTTGTTGTTTCAACACATTCTCACACCCAAAGCGTCAAAATATGACGCTTGTGACCAAGCCTCAATATATGACGATTCGGGATGCCCCAGCGCGTCAGGAGACGACGATCAGGGACACGCAGGGGCACGGGGCTCCGCTGGCATCATTGTTTGACGCCCGCCGTCACACGAACATTATTTGACTATTTAACCTTCCCCTCACCCCAGTCCTAACCTTAAGGTCAGTAACTGTGACCTTAAGGTAAGGACTGGGGTGAGGGGAAGGTTAAGAAGTTCACAAGTCGTTATAATTTCCGTCTCACCACCGGCATCTGATATCGACGCTCTGGGATAGTGCATCATCAGTGTGTCCCTGATCGTCGTCTCCTGATGCGCTGGGGCATCCCGAATCGTCATATACTGAGGCTTGGTCACACGCGTCTAATTTTGACGCTTTGGGTGTGAGAATGTGTTGGTTGTTTATATATTTGTTAATTTTAGTTTTTTTGTCTTGTGTATGTGTGTTGGCTTAGAAAGAGATCCTTTGATGGTTTTCTCAGCATCTGGGGCCTCATTTATCAAGCGTGCTTACGCACAAAACAGGTTGGAAAACTGTGTAAGCAACTTTCCACACAAACTTTGGGATTTATGAAAGAAAACATAGCGGAAAATTGTGCACATCTTTAAGTTGACTAAGGACCTGGCTTACGCACATTTTGGGTATGGAGAGCACCTGCAGTGCTGCTGCTGAGAAGGATAAAATTATGAAATCCTGCAGCATTATCACTTGTACTGCGTCTAGGGATCCAATCATGATTGGACCATTTTTTTATATCCGCCACAGATCTCTCTGAATAACTCAAAACATTGACGGCTTCAGCAACGCTGTGCCACTCCGTGTATTTTCTCTTATTTGTTTTGCAAAAGCACTTCCTTTCATTTCTCCGCCTCACCCACAGGTACCTCAAATTCTGCTGCTGTGAAATTGCACTTCCTTGATCTTCCTTGATCTGCCTTGATCTACGGTCGCCATGTCATTGGCGGAGCGCTGCAACAGCGGGCCTATGTATATGCATGAGATCCACAAGGCACTTTGCATTGACTATTTATGGCAGTAAGTGGGCGTGGTGAGGGCAGGATGTGACTAAATTGCAGCTGAGAACATTTCTAGATAGTTTCTGATTTATGAAGCGGAGATTGCGTGCAGCTGTGCGTACTCCATGTTTGATAGATCACAAACCTACTTGGCGTAAGTAAAAATTTTTTTTTGCTGAGCTTAAGTACGGTTTTATAAAGGATTGTACGCAATGTTTGATAAATGAGACCCCTGGTCTTTAGAGGTTAAAAGTGTGGAAGAATTAAAAAACTATTTCAATGATTATTTCTGATAATAATCAATCACTCTGAGTGTTTCATGCAGGCTGAACATGAAAATGGTCTCCTACACCTATCTCTTGCATTAGCTTCTGATGTTTGTTATCTCAGAGGAGTTATCTTTGATTTTATTCTCCTAAACTCGCTTGTGTCTTTGGATCAGTCATACAGCAGACTGAACAAACATCATGAGGAAGTTGGCATTTGAAACAGGAATAATCATAACTAACTAAATGCCTGAAACCAAGAAACAAAGTATCAGAGAAGAAAAAGGGGCTCCATATAGTTCTGCATCAGTTACTTTTCAATTACAGCAGCCCGAGCAGAACGAAATTGTTAGTGTCATTTATCGACTGTGGTGCCCTCTATTAGAGTAACAACTGAGAGAAATCCATCCTGTTGTATAAACCACCTGGCTGTCGTACAATAACAAAGAGTTAATTTCTGTCAGCTGTCCTTAAGTGTTTCGGTCTGTGATACAAGAAACCGATGAGAAGTATTCTCCAGGAAACACATGAAAACACACGAGGACCAATCACATCTAACTGGGCAGGTAATCTTCCTGATGGCTTTTCTCACCGCAGTTTCTGGAACCATTCTGTTAGAAGACAAAGTGAGATGTAATGTGTGTTTAAAGTGATAAGGGTAATGACTCTTGAGATTGAAATGTCATCCCTAAACACTTGAAGAGATGCTTTGAAAGGAAATATTAGGCTCATAAATTTTAAATGGTTCCTTTTTTTAATGTCCCATTTGTTTTTGAGACAGTCATGTCTCAGACTTGTGCCCAGACTTCCCTCTCCCCAGCCACTTGGACCAGCTCCTCCGGGGGAATCCCTAGGCATTCCCTGGCCAACCGAGAGACAAAGTCCCTCCACTGTGTCCTGGGTCTTTCTTTAGGCCTCCTCCCGGTTGGACTTTCTCGGAAAACTTCACCAGGAAGGCGTCCTAATCAGATGCCTGAGCCACCTCAACTGTTTCCTCTGGATAAAATATTTTGCATTGTTGTAAAAGGTGTGTGCCAAATAAAACCTCTAGAAGATATCAACCCTAAGGCAGAAGCAAGAGTTCACACATTGTGCCTCAAACATCAAACTTTGCAGCAGATAAGTACTGAAATGAAAATATCTGTCTATAATTTTCTGTTCTTCTGTTTTCGTTTTTATTTATCAATCTTACTTTTTAGGTTCTTATTTTTTTTTAATTATTTTCATTTTCATTATTATTGTGTTTCTTGAGCATCTTGAGATTTTATATTGAAAGGCAATATAGTGGGATGCTAAAGTTTGAGCAGCCTTTTCAATCTTCATAATTATTCTGTAAAAAGTGCTGGTGGTTATGATAAAACATTTCAGTTAAACATATCATATAGGAGACACACACACAAGGATTTTTGAGAAGTTAAAGTTTATAGGATTTACACAAAGTGTGCAATAATTGTTTAAACAAAATTAGGCAGGTGAATAGATTTGGACACCACAAAAATAAATGAACTAGATATTTAGAAGATCCTCTTTTAGCAGGAATAACAGCCTCTAAATGCATCCTTTAGCTACTAATGAGAGTCCGGATTCTGGTTGAAGGTATTTTGGACCATTCTTCTTTACAAAACATCTCTAGTTCGTTCAGGTTTGATGGCTTCTCTCTTTAACTCACACCACAGATTTTCAATAATTATAAGGTCTGGGGCCTGAGATGTTCTAGAATGTTCTACTTGTTCCTCTGCATTAGTGATGTGACGTTCACAAACGAATCAAATCTTTTGAACGGGTTTTCAAAGTAAACGATGACAGCCAAGTCCCTGTAGAGAGCCGTTCATCTTGTCTTGCGGTAACAAACCTCCCCGGAAGTCGGTAAAGTGCACCCGCTCAAACCCCACCTACCGCTGTGACGGACGTAGGAGGAACCCTAACCAACCCTGTGCGCCCTCGTGGACACTGCAGAAACACGTTGCTCTTAATACCCCCCCAACCTCGCAAGATTCCCAGTCCCTGCACTGGCCACACAGCCCACAGCATGATGGAACAACCACCATGTTTTACTGCAGGTAGTAGGAGTTTTTCTTGGAATGCTGTGTTCTTTTTCCTCCATGTATAACGCCCCTTGTTAATCTCAAATAACTCAGTTTTAGTTTCATCAGTCTACAGCACCTTATTCCAGAATTAAGCTGGCTTGTCCAAATGTACTTTAGCAAACCTCAAGCTGCTCTGTTTGTGCTGTGGACGGAGAAAAGACTTCCTCTGCATCACTCTCACATACAGCATCTCCTTGTGTAAAGTGCACCAAATAGTTGAACAACCCACAGTGACTCCATCTGCAGCAAGATGATGCTGTAGATCTTTGGTCTGTGGGTTGACTCTGACTGTTCTCACCATTCTTCGTTTCTGTTTATCTGAGATTTTTCTTGGTCTGTCAGTTTGAGCCTTAAATTGAACAGTGCCCGTGGTCTTCCATTTCCTCAATATGTTCCTAACTGTGGAAACAGACAGCTGAAATCTCTGAGACAGATTTCTGTATCCTTCCCCTAAACCATGATGGCAAACATTCTGTGTTTTCAGGTCATGTGAGAGTGGTTTTGAGACCCCAATGTTGCTACTCTTCAGAGAATATTCAAAGAGGAAGGAAAATTACAATTGTTCATCTATATACTCTTTCTCTTAACCGGATTCACTTGTGTACGGAGGTCAAGGGTCAGTGAGCTTACCAAACCAATTGTGAGTTTCAATAATGAGTTTAAAGGGTTGACCGTTCTGGAATGTCCCCAGACCTGAATAATTTTGAAAATATGTGGTGTCAGTTTAAGATAGCTGTCCATGCTCAGAAACCATCAGACCTGAATGAACTAGAAATGTTTTTTTAAGAAGAATAGTCCAAACTACCTTCAACCAGAATCCAGACTGTCATTGGAAGCTATAGGAAGCATTTGGAGGCTGTTATTTCTGCTAAAAGAGGATCTAATAAATATTGAGTCAGTTTCTTTGTTGTCTAATTTTGTTTAAACAATTATTGTACATTTTCTGTAAATCCTGTAAGCTTTGTTTAACTTCTCAAATATCACTGCGTGTGTCTCTGTGATAAATTTAACAGATTTATTTTCTTCGTAACGACCCAACGATTTATACAAGAAAACCATGTTGATTAAAAAGGTTGCCCAAACCTTTGCATCCCACTGCAAATGAAAAATGTTTTTGTTTCTACTTGATTTTTCTTCAGTTAGTTAAGGGGAGCCTAAGCCATGCCCATCTCCTTCTGGTCCATGGGTCCCCTACTGTCAAAAAACATGAATGGGAGCTTATAGACCGATAAGTTATTTTGGGATCCCATTTGATATGCGCCATGGATTTCACATATGATGTCCTTGAATTTTAAAGACACATTTTGATGTAAAAAAAAAGTGCTTATTTTTGTCAGGCAGCAAAAGTAACACGTGGAGGACTCCAAAAGCTCATCTCACCAAATTTACATCACTAAACCGATGAAGAAGAAAAAAATTACTGAGTTTAGTTAGCTTTGCATCCTTCTTCCTGCATGAAATAAGGAGCATTAAACATGGGAAAAAAATGTATCTGGCCATGTAGAAGGTGGCAGCTGTGTTGGGGAGAAAAGATTCTGCAGTGATATCTAAGTCATATGTGCAATGTCTGATTTGTTGTCTTTTTAAGTACATTTTTTTTACAAGCAAATAGATCTCAAATTATGTGACAGACATTGTTGAAACACACATAATTATTTTTCATTTAAATCGAAGTAGGGGATTTGTGTGATTCAGGGTGTAAAGCAAAGCAAACCAGAAAATTACCTTTAATATTATTATATATTTTTTTAAGCTCAGGGGCTCTTGAGCCAACCGGGGAGGAGACTGGGGTTTCCCAATGTCACTTTGTGTTTAGGTTTAAAAATGACAAAGTTGTAAAAGAGTTTAATAGCTAGCTGAAAGGAAATGGGACCAGTTAAAATAAATAGAAAATCAACGTATCAAAATTTAGGGAATATTAATACAAGAATGTTTGTGACTTTATTTTTTTTAACTCTGTTGTTTAGAATATTCACATGACCGATAGTCACATTTCCCAGTCAAATGTTTTTTTTTTATTTACATGTGTATATTATTTTTAAATTAACAGAGAATTAAAACTTAAAGAGGGACTGCACACCATCAGAAAATGTAACTCCACCTCTAGTCAAGATTTGGAAAATGCCATGAAAGTGGGCATTGCCAGGAGGCACAGCGCGGCATGGCCAAGTGTGGGGAATTTCCATCCTAGTTCCATAGGAGGGAGGGTAGTGGGAGGAGACTGTACCAATGACATGAAATTGTTCCAGCCCCAGCCAATCACAAGTTTAAAATGCAGTAGCCGCCATTCTGCCACGGGGGGCAGCACTGAGACGTTTTTAGAGCTAGATTCTAGATTTAATTAAGTTTACACAAACATGTCAAAAATGCACAGAAACAGAGAGATTGTATTTGTAAGGACCCAATTATATGGTTTATAAGCCCAAAAAAGTTATTTTGGGGTTTAGTTACTCTTTAAAAAATAAATAATTAAACTCCCTTTTTTTCCAGGAGTGAATCACATTAAATAATATCTTAAATTAACACTTCTTTGCATAAACATGCATTTGTTATTCATAATGTAAATGTTCGGAGAGAAGTTGCCATGTTAATGTCTGCTTGTGGGTGTCATGTCTATTACTTCTGCCTTGATAATTTACGCTGGTGATGTGGACTAGGCATGAGTAGTCGAGTGCAGACACCATCACCAACCCCCTCATGGGTATATATTTTTTTAATACTTTGTGAGGGAAAAACTGTCAACCATATCCAAAGTGCAGGACCAAAGACAACTAAATAATGTATGCTTTTGTTAGATTCTTTGAAGACGATATATGCTACGCGTTACCCGTTTCAAGTGTCGAAGATTTCAGACCTCTGCACAGAACAGATTTTGATCATCAGAAGGTGTATCTGGTTCACAGAACTGAGGAGAATGGCTGCGCAGGCCAGCCGTGCCAAGCACAGATTCTTGCCCTTGCAGGTAAGTTACCCTCCGGACACTTTGCTTTCATCGTTACCGATTCTAATTTTCTCTGTCAGAGCAGTAACGCTGCTGTTAACTTCACTCAGACAGCTGTCAAAGCAAGTCTTTTCGTTCCGAACAGTCGGGACGCGATCAGCTGGAATTTAACAGCTGAAACAACAGAAACAACAACGTCCTCCGCCGTAGCTAGCAAGACATGCTAAGTTTAGAAGGCTGTCATACTTCGTCAAAGCTGGGTTTAACGCAGTGTGTTGTGCTGGCGGTTATGTGTCCTGGCTCTGAAGTGCAGTGTTCGTGGTTTCATGTAACGCTTGCGAGTCGCAACGATTGTTTACAACATGAAGCTAACGGTACTAGCATGCTATATCCGTTTTTTCATTAGCACGTTAGCTCCGGTGGGGTAACAAACCCGACGCAGAACTGTCCTGACGTTACACAAACGTCTCTGACATACAGGATTTTTAAATATCTTAGTTTGTTTGAGGTTTGAAAATGTTGTATAACTGTTACTCTGACTGTGTCTGTGCGGTTAGCTTGTCTGTGGCTTTGCTGTAGCTCGTTTTACTGTTGCGGTGTTGCAGTTTCCGTGACACTTCCGTGCATAGTTACACAGTAGCCTTCTGGTTTTGCGAAAACCAATGATGATTTGTTAAACTGTGTAGGCGAATGTGTTTGATTTGCTGCTGCTTTGGTATGGACACAAGTTTTTATACTTATACATGGTGATACAGCCCTAACCCTGCGACTCAGTCGTTTGGGCTATGAGACAAATCAGTGGCAGATTGGCTGAAACATGGATTTTAATAGCTTACACCCCTAAGGTTAGTTTGAAGAGGCTGGATGCATGATTAAAATATTAAACTGAACTTATCTGTGATCAGTTGTGTGGATTCTCTTTTATTTTTAAGATGTCTGCACTTTTTGGTACCTAAACTGCCTGTTATTGGATTCACAGATACAGTAGAAGAATTTGAAGACAGCATTACACAAAAAAAGATGAAAATTCCCAAGATGTCCATCAAGTCTTCAGGAAACTCTATTGAGAACCGTTTTGGAGAGGAGAGGATGCCACTCAGGCATAAAAAGGTAACAATGTAAATGAGTTGTTTACAATCATTTAGTGACATTTTTTTATACCAGAGGATATATTGTTTATTACTAACAACAGCACAAATATAAATTATATTATACATTCATTCACAAAGTCTGATTATATTTATTGCATCAAGGCATTCATAAGATAAATTCAAGTGAACCAAATAAGAGTAATATTTCTTTTTGACCATGTATATACTTTAGAAAGAACCCTAATTAGCTTGATCAACATTATGTAATATTTCTGTAGTTAAAGAAGTCATCTTAATTTTGATATGAAATTTGATGCTTTGTTACATTTTCATAAACTTGGCTGACATCCAAAATCCCTTACGCTATTTTTACCATATGCTGGATTAACACACAAATTCAGCACTCTGGACAGCTGCCCTTTCACCAGCAAATCCGCTGAGCGGCTCATCAAAGAACTCGGTGACTCTTTTCGTCCGTGTCTCTGCTGTGATCTGCACAGTCTAAACAAGCTGACTGGAGTCTGTCTGTAATGTCAGCTTTAATCTGATGTGACATCGTTTCATTTAGCTTAGAAGAGTTAAAATAAGTTACATTTTTGGTAAGGTGTTAGGATGAAACTCTCATTCAGCAGCAGATTTTGTTAAATTCTATGAAAGGTTTCCAGAGACTGAAAGTTCTGGATTTTGGGTTGAGATAAAAATCTGAATAAAAAAAATTAGATTGTTTGATATTATTACTACTTATTTGTCTCTCTTTAGTTAGTTCTTTTGTTTCAGGACATTGTAGTTTCTTGATCATTTTGTTGCAGCTCAGTTATCAGGTCAATGGCCTATTTCTACCCTAAAATGACAGTTATTTTCTCCAGGCCCTGTCACACGATCATGGACGCCCCCTCTCCAACTCTTCCAAGAGCCTTGCAGCTGTTGTGGCACGACTAGAGAGGAATGCAGCCAACTCCTGTATGGAGGGTGAAGAGGACCTGGATGAGGATCGGCTGGCTGAAGAAGGAGGGGATGCAGATGACGAAGATGACGATGTGGAGGCAGCACATCGGCGACATCATCACCAGCAACAACAGCAACATTTGGAGATGGACACAGATTGCGTGTCGGAGGTAGCCGCCGCTGTTGTTCCTCGAGTTCTGTACGAGGAGCTGGTTCACAGCTACAGGCAACAGGAGGAGGAGATGAGGCGACTGCAGCAGGAGCTGGAGAGAACCCGTAGGCAGCTAGTGCAGCAGGCCAAGAAGCTGAAAGAGTATGGCAGCTTGCTGACAGAAGTCAAAGAACTGAGGGACTTTAACAGGAGACTGCAAGATGTACTTCTCATGAGATTGGGCAGTGGTAAGAAACCAGAAGCATGCACGCCTCCGCACAAGCCACTCATTTCCTGTCTACAAATCCTTAACTGACTGATAACATTTGACCTTAGTAATCAGCTAAAATTTAAACAGTTTTCTTACTTGTACAGTTAGAAAGCAAAAAGTCAGAGGGGAGAGTGATGTTTACTAAAAGTTACTACATTCATGAGTCAGCATAGGCAAGCTGATTTCACTGAATATAGATGATGGATCCAGTTTTTGTTTTATTGAGATTGATCAATATGGGTTTTTCTATTGCAGATACCAATGCTGATATGTAGAGGTCATGGTCAGCCGTCAGCTGAAATGTGCTGCCAGTTTTTTGGGCCAATATTCAGGCTATACCTAGATGATTTTCACATTATCTGCAGGCTAAATAATCACTAATAACCAGTTAATGCGTAACCTTTCTGAACCTGGACCTGGGGGCAGCAAGTAGCTCAGGAGGTAGAGCGGGTTGTCCAGTTATCAGAAGGTTGCAGGTTTGATCCCGGCTCCGACCAGAGAATGCTGCTGTTGTGCCCTTGGGCAAGACACTTAACTGAACTCACCTCACCTTGCCTGCTGCTGGTGGTTGGTAGCGATGGGTACCGAATTCGGTACTTTTTAAGGTACAGACCAAATTCCGTAGTACTGACCGAGCACCGATTGACGTCATTTCAAACGGTGCCTCGTTTCGGTACCCGTCCATCATAACAAGAACTTGCCAAGACAGCTGCGCATGCGCAAGAGCGTTATGTCTTCGGTCGCTGCGAGCGAGTTGTAAACAGAGCAGCATGGTAGAAAGAATGCACGCTAAAGCTTGGGTCCACTTCACTAAATGTGATGGGTAACTGGGTGATGATGAAACCAGCGACAACGATCTAAGTGAGACATCCTCATCTTAATCTGCTCCGGTAGGTAAATATAATTAGCTTGATGTGTTAGCTTCCGTTTCGCTAATGGTGTGTTCGCTTTCTCCTCGGAACTCCGAATTCTCGACTAGAAGAACATGAACACGCTCTTAAGTTTGGCATTACTTTACTAAATGTGACGGGTGATTGGGTGAAGATGAAACCAGTAACAACGATCTAAGTGTGAGGCATCATCGTTTTAATCTGCTCCAGCAGCTAAATAAACTGTTTAAGATAACGTTAGCTTGATATGTTAGCTTCCATTGCTACCATTGTTATCAGCTAATGGTGCGTTTGCTTTCTCCTCGGAAATTCTAACTTCCCAGTAGGAAATATCAAATGAAAAAAGATGGCAAAAGGAATGACGATACACAGTAAATTTAGTTCACAGCAAAGATGTTTGCTTCAATTTAATTATCAGCTTATAAAACTACAAGGACGATGTTAAAATACAAACAGTTGTATGTTATTTATCGTGATATTTATCAAATATTGTTATATATTGAGAAAAATCTATATTTAATTATAAAAGAGAATTAAAATAATAAACACTCAAAAGTATCTCAAATTGGTACCGTTAAGTACCGGTATCGATTCGTAGGTACCGGGAATTAGTACCGGATCGATTCAAATGTCAAAGGTACCCATCCCTAGGTGCCAGTGTTCAGCAGGCCTCCCCTCTTTCAGTGCGCCTCAGGGCAACTGTAGCTACATTGTAGCTCATCCCCACCAGTGTGTGAATGTGTGAATGACTGATTATGTTGAAAAACACCTTGGGGGATTGTAGAACCCTAAGAAGGCACTGGACAAACAGGCCATTTACCTGAATCAGCTTTTGATAACTGAATCTAATCAACTGTTGAACCTGAGTTTTGTTCACTGCTCAGTATTAAAATCAAACATTTAAGCAAAATTAATCAATAAACTGACCAGGTATTAAATATAAAATAGGTACATAAAAAGAAACATCAGTTGACAACAATGTTTAGAATTATTTATTAAGCAGCTGTTTTCAAGAATGTAAAAATACATTTAAATAAAATGCTGTAACAGCACCAGGTTGTCTGCAGATGTGCCTGATTTTAAATAAGCTCTGCTGATGTGTAAATAATGGTAAACATCAGCCCGGTGTGTGGGTCTGTCCCTTACTTGTACACTTAGAAAACTTAAAATCAGAGGGGAAGAAGTAATGTTCACTAAAGGTTACATTCATGGGTCTGCACTGGCAGGTCAGTTTAACTGAATACAGATGATGGATCCAGTTGCAGTTGTATTCAACCTATGTAGTGTTTTACAAAAGTCGTTAATATGCCAAGCTCTTGTTGTAATTGTTGTAATTCATTAGTTAGGCTCAAAATGAGCCTTTATGGCAAAAACCAACAGCAGTAATCTCTACCTAGCATTAGAGAGTAGAGCAGAGGAGTTTTGCTGATGAAATGATTGTCATACAAACGTAAAATGGTAAATGGCCTGTATTTGATATAGCGCCTTCCAGAGTCCTGGAACCCCCCAAGGCGCTTTACAACACAATCAGTCATTCACCCTTTCACACACACATTCACACGCTGGTGGGGATGAGCTACGATGTAGCCACAGCTGCCCTGGGGTGCACTGACGGAGGCGAGGCTGCCGAGCACTGGCGCCACCGGTCCCTCCGACCACCACCAGCAGGCAACGTGAGTTAAGTGTCTTGCCCAGGGACACAACGACAGCGACAGACTGAGCGGGGCTCGAACCTGCAACCTTCCGATTACGGGGCGAGCACTTAACTCCTGTGCCGCTGTCGCCCCACAACAGTCTTTGTGCCTTTTGAAACTTTCCTCTTTATTCAGCTGAGTGAGCAACATAAGCTGTCTTTACAGTAGAATCTATTATGTAATAGGGTTGTCACGGTGTGAAAATTTAACCTCACGGTTATTGTGACCAAAATTATCCGGTTTTCGGTATTATCGCGGTATTTTTTTAAACGTGTTACATTTTCAGACAACTAAATAAACCCTGTATATCAGGAAAATATTGTCCTCAGTTTGTGTCTAAATTTTGCCTAAAATTTGTTATTTTGTAATTAAGTTGTTTATTTGTTTACATTTTTCCCCTTTAGTCTTTAAAATACCAATATTTGCCCATAACTTCTTATTTTTTGTCCATTTGATGTCATCTTTTTAAAAATATTAGATCAGATGATACTCGGTACTCAAGCAGCCTTCTAATCAGATACTTTTTTGCCCTTACTTGAGTAATAAACCCTATATCAGGAAAATATTGTCCTCGGTTTATGTCCTTCTGGTGAGCTTTGCAGATTTGGGAAAATGTCATCAGGCAATGATCATTGTTAAATTTATAATTATTCTCGGAGAGAGACCAACTCTTATCTGCCCCTGGGAGCCCCATAACGCATAGCGTCATTTCAATATGGGGGTGTCCGCGACACGGTTTATATGCAGGTAGCAGCGCTGCGGCTGCTTTATATAGCGACTCGTTGCATTCTCCCTCAACCCAAATCCTCGGATCACACATTTTAGCTAAAATGCTAACGTTAACTTGCCTTGCGTTGACTGTAGAGTTGTGGGTGATGGTCACGCAGATGTGTCATGAGATTTGAAGCGTTGCTGCCTTTCACAGACACTTTTTCTGTACGTGCTGCAAACAGGATAGCTGTCTTCTATCAACTGTCCCTCGGCATTCTTCCAATATCCAAAAGATGCCCATACTTCCTACTTTGTCTTCTTTGAGGGATAATAAATGTCCTGAGCACTGCCGTCTCCTCCTTTGGCCATTATTTCAGCTTTAGCTTCAAGAAAGTTTTGGTTGTAAACAACAAAGTGCGCATGTGCCGCCGGCAACTTCAGCAGATGATACGGTGGCTGGTAAGGGTCACCGCGCCTACACCGCATCCACGGTAATCCACCGAGATAATTTTTTTTTTAAAATAAGACGGTTATTATTATTGTCAACCTTTTTACCGGGGTTTACCGCTACACCGGTTACCGTGACAACCCTATTATGTAACATAGATAAAAGATAAAATTTTGATTGGTTCATTTCTAATCTGGCAAATCTAATGTTGAGTTAAATGTATGGGTTGTGTGTATATTATGTTGACACTGCTGTGTGTCCAAGTCCTTAAGCTCCAGATGCTGTGGTAAAGATCAGACCCCCCATGGATCCAAACAGAGGTACCTGTTGGGCAGACCATCTAATGGACAGGCTAAAGATTAGAGCACCATGGGATTCTGTCAGTCAGGAAGTAGAGCACGCTGACCGATATTAAAACTCATCAGCTGCATTGGAGCTTAGCATGGCCAGCTACCAAGCCAGCTTAGTTACTGGGCTAAAATAACCTGCTGTCTCAAGCCACAGGGAAGCCCAGGCCTGAGGCAGGAATAATGTAAACAGGAAGTTTTACAGCAGGAAATAAAGGTGGCAATGGCTTCTAATCAATGGCGTGCTTTTCCAGTAACTGCTGTATTTTACTTTTGTAAAGCTGGTAGATGATTAATTCAGCGCTTAGACGTGTATTTACACAATGTTAAGTATTTTTGTTTTTGCGTTCTAGAGCCTATGCATGACAATGGCACTCAGACAATCAAGGCTGAAGTGGTTGAACCTATTGTTGAGACCCAGGAAATGTGCAGAGAAGAAGCCAACACAAGCTCCAGCTACTCGCCCTCACCTAGAACAGTGTACACCTGCAACGATGGGAAGGTAAGACTGACTCCACTGAAAGCACTGTCCTCCACATAGTGCTGTTATTTTTACCTTTTGATCTGAGATTCAGTTAGCTGTACCAAACTTTATTTGTCTTCTGCGTGGTGCTCCTTGTTGGCCGTTGTAATGTTTATTGTGTCAATGTTCCATCTGCAGTAAACCAGAACTTTGGTTTAAATAAAAACAATCTATTTTATGTCTGACTTGACCTCTGATGTGGACGCTATAACAGAAAAACTGTAAGTGTAACCTTAGTATCCTCTAATGCCAACGTACTGTATCTCTGGCTATTTGTTTGTGTGCGAGCATAAAAAGAAGCATGATTCCTGTAGGAAACCGTGCTCTCCTTGCTAACAACCACGAAAGCAGGAGCATGCTGTTGAACTCGATCTGTTCTTTCCCCTTTGCTTCCCTGTCCTAGCAGGTAAACAAGGTTGAGAAGATTATTATTGTTCCTGCCAGCCTAGCCAGCGTCATCAGTGTTTATTAGCCTGTTAGGGTTCTTTCCTTCCCTCACTGCTGTAACTCAACCAGCATCCTGTCTCTGATGACAGGAGGAGAATTGGTACTACAAGCTCTGGGGCCTTCAGCCACTCCAAGCGTGAAGAACACTTGCAAATTAGAACACTCCTACATCAGGGAACCCATATTAATTATTTGCACAAGAGGAATTTAAAGTGACTGACAGGTTAGCCCTAGTGAGAGTGCACCAAAGTGTTGGGAGGATGAAAACAGTGTGGTCTAACTTAAGGGCAGTAGAAAGCTTGTCTGCTGGCCCGCGGCGTAAAGCACATTAGCTGCACGGGGAAAGCTCCTGGATGCTAGACTAAAGACTTTACAGTGATAAGAGAATAGAGGCAGAAAAGAGTTACATGTGCACTAGATCACCTAGAAGACCAGGGCAGCCTGTTGGCTCTGATGATCAGCTTTGAGTCATTTGTGGTGATTTATGCTAGGTGCGCTAATAATGTATAGAAGGGCTAAGATCAAAACGGAGCTGATCCATGCTGCAAACGTTGACCCACGTTTATTATCTCAGCACGTGAAAGATCTTGTGCATGGCTGAGATGATCTGTCCTGACTGTCAACTAACTGAAAGATCTTTAGCGTCCACTGTGCTTATTTAAAAATTGGTACTACCTTAAACTCCTGTGGAGATTTAGGACAGCACAAATAAGCACAGCCCATTCTGTTCTGTTGGCTGTAAAAAACATAAACACATGGCTCATGTGTCTCTTTGACAGATTTCCAGAGGAGACAGCACTGAGACCATATCACTGAATTTTAGATCTTTGTTAGATGAAGTATTTGATATTGTGTGTGAGCACATCAGTATCAGAGTTGATTTACTTGAGACCGTGCCGTCTAAGATCCCACAGAGCTGATAGCTCTGAGGGGGATTAGCTACGCTCTAAGAGTTACAAATGGCTGTTGGACCATCAGGAGGACAACACACTTATATTAAAGCTTCACTTGGCCATCCTGTTTAAACCTGCAGTTAGGAGTCAGCGGTGGCTGATACTGGTGTCATCTACCTGAGCTTGTTTTACTGTCCTGTTACTTCATATGTTTTTTTAAAGAGCTTATTTTAACTTTATTGCTTAGATTTGAGATGTGACTCATAAAGGCTTTTATTATTTCTGTCACATGCAAAGCCAAGTGTTTTGATGATAACGTTCCAGACAGAAATGTTCTTAACATTACACAAATAACATGGCATGCCCAAAGACTTTGTAGAAAGTTTGTGGAAATAAATGTATTAGTATGTTAGTTTCTTTAGGTCTAAGGCCATGTACACACATAACCAGGTTTTCTAAAGCCAAATATCCTCCCCCACCCATCTAGAAAAAACCTTGGGCCAACCCCACAGATTCATAGGCATGCCAAGACTGTAGGTGGCAGTAGTTCTCCACATCGCTGGCATCTTTGCTGAAAAACATTTTTGGGAATAACTAGTTGGTGGGCAATAACCATCCTTAACATCATTTGAGTGTGGTCTTCTAAATAGAGCAGTAATCACGCTTGTAAAAACAAGTAAGCAAGTGTAAACAGGTCGCACAGGTCAGAGCATGTTTTTCGCGGCTAGTGATGTTGCGAAATCTATAACCCCAGTTAATTACATCCACGAGCAAATGCTGACAACAGAGAATTCACAAATCTTTACTTTGTTCAAATTTTTTGAATGAATCATTTTTGGTGTCCTATATCTTCAATGTTGTGTGGATCACAGGCCAAACCGTAGAAAACATGTTCACTTTTTGTGATACCCAACTACGTGTGTATAGGGTCTAAGAGGTGGTAGACACAGTGAGCCTCCACTTAAACGTCTGCCTATAGGGAACATGGAGGAAACCAAGTGTTACACTAAAGTGGCTCGGATTTTTAGTAGTCTGGAATAGCAAACAAAACAAAGGTATTGTTTTTAATGGTTGCATATCATGCTATTTTAAACCTTTGACAACACATCGGCCTGAATTTATACCCAGAAGTAAAACGTTTAATAAAACGCCCACACCCGCTGCGGCAAAACGTGCCTACATTATTGTCTTAGGCAAGGTGTTTACTGTATTGGCTATGGCAGTCCAGTGGTGAAGGCATTTGTCTGCCATCTCGGTTTTACCTTGTGCTGACGTGGGTTTGAGACCCGGTGGTGTTGGCAGTTATGTATTTAGCCAACTGAAGCAGATTTCATGTTTTTATATTTTCCATTAATTGATTATTGTTTGTGAAGTATTTTGTGTCTTTGAATTTGGTCATATCCAAGCAGCATTTACTCTGCTCACCTCACATGGACTCACACTGGTTAATAATCAAAGAAAGCAAAAACAGAACAGGTTAGTCCTTATATTTTAAAGTTTACCAATAAAGGGTTGAAAACATCATACTGTCAGGTGGTTAAAAAAAAGACAATTATCTCTCAGACGGATGCAAACCTGCACAAAGCTGCATGTCAGTCCAGCACACTTACCACCAGACTACCAAGTCTGTTACATGACACCTGTTGCCTGTGTCACATATGCTAAGCTGGCCAGAGGAGACAGATTTCAGACCAGAGACTAGCGTCTGGGGTAGGAGCATGAAGATAGATTGGTGTACAACTTATACATTAGGTCGTTTCAGGAGTTTCAAAATAAAATTCTACATTTACAGCTGAATAAGGAAAATGCATTTTTCATAAGGAAACAAATACAGTAAATGCTAAAAAGCTCAAAAACTAGATTTTCCATGATATGGTCTCTTTAATACAGTTTCAGCATAGCACCACCTAGGACAGGCTGAACCCTGAACTGACTACATATTCTCTGATTGTAACATTATTATTTTTTTATGTTTCAGTTCTTCATGTCTTAAAATTGGCCCTGATATCAGTCTTAAATGATTCCTAACTTATTTTTTTTATCTCTAAATCGTTTGCAACTGTGCTGCAACTACCACCTGTTTTAAAACCAACTGAACTAGAATGAGTATAATTATAGACATCAGAAAGATTGGATTGGAAAATTGGATTGTAACAGCAAGGCTCCGAACTTAACACTGTTGGTGGCTTGCCTTTTCCTATAATATACACATTACACAAATAACATGGCATGCCCAACGACTTTGTAGAAAGTTTGTGGAAATAAATGTATACGCATGTTAGCTTCATTAGGTCTAAGGCCATGTACACACAGAACCAGGTATATATATATTTATATATATATATGCATGTGTGTGTATGTATATATATATATATATATATATATATATGTGTGTGTGTGTGTGTGTGTGTGTGAATATATATATATATATATATATATATATATATATATATATATATATGTGTGTGTGTGTGTGTGTGAATATGTATATGCATGTGTATATGTATATATATATATGTGTGTGTGTGTGTGTGTGTGTATATGTATATGTAAATTTTTTACGTTATATATAATTTTCTTGATTTTGATATAATATATAATTTTAATTATTATTTATTATTATTTATTATTATTATTATTATTATTATTATTATTATTTTAGCTGAACTTGTGCATTTTACAGTCCAAAATCCACAAATGTGGTTTCTGCAGGTTCATCTTGGTGGTGGGATCTGGGTGGAGGAAGAGAAATGGCACCAGCTGCAGAGGACCCAGGGAGACTCCAAGTTCACAAAGAACCTAGCTGTTATGATCTGGGGCACAGAAACTCTTAAAAACCGTAGTGTCACGGGAGTTGCAACTAAAAAGAAGAAAGATGCCCTGCCCAAACCTCCTTTGTCACCCAGCAAGCTGAAAATCGTCAGAGGTAGGACAAATTCTACAAGTCATGAATATAAAAAGCTAAAAGGAGCTAATTAAATGTTGTTACGCTACACAAATGGGTATATAAATACATTTTTCAAACAGTCTAAATCATAGAAATACATTCAGTCAATCTCAAAGATGAGATGAGAAGCTGTTGTAGACTGACTGTCAACCCCCACTCCCTCCACAGAGTGTCTCTACGACAGAGTGTCTCAAGAGACGGCCGACAGCGCCGAGATCACGCAGAGATTGTCCAAAGTGAACAAATACATTTGTGAAAAGATAATGGACATCAACAAGTCCATCAAGAATGAGGAGCGGCGAGAGTCCAAGCTGCTTATCAGACAGACAGTCAAGATGGAGAATTTCACCTACGATGGAATATAGTGACCAGCTGTCACGCCAGCGCCTTCTGCCCTGCGTGGTCTGCAGGACTTTTAAGGGGGACTTGGTACAGGCTGTTGGGAAATGTCACTGTTCCAGGAGCGGTCATATTTTTTTTCATACATTTGATTGATTATTCTGTGAAATGTTAAAACACATCGGTCCCACGCCACCTTCTCTGAGAGGTGAGCACCACATTTTTCAGCTGCGTGCCAGGCAGCTTTACCCACCAGTTAGAACTTGTGGAATAGTTTGATCTGAGCTGGAATGAGCGTTTTTATAAGCTTTACCATGGCGTTGGTACAGAGACGCGTGCACATGTATCAAAAGAGAAATGAGATGTGATTATTTATTGTTCTGTGTCAGAACATCCTTTTGAGTCCTTTAACTTTTAAAAAGTAAGAGGTTATTTTAGTGGCTAAAGTCTTCTGATGCTGTAAGAGTGATGATGCTGGCTGATGTTAGTTCTTAGACGTATGAGCTGTCAGTTGTCTTTTTGGGAACGATCCAGGAACTGTGGGGAAATTGAATGTTGGTACTTAATGCATAGAATGGGACATCAGGGTCTCAAACGCACAAGTCTTAATTAGTAACAGCCATATGTCATTTTGCTCCAAGAGATTAATTTTGAATGTGTGTTGTTAAGTCCTTTAACTCATCCGTTCATAAGGAGAGAGGTTTATTAGAAAGTTTCTCAGATTTGAGATCAACAATATCATTAGACTTTTTTAGAGTTGTGAGAATCTGCCATCAGTGTTTATGAGCACTTGAGAGGTTTAGGTGACATTTGTGTGTTAAAGCTGTCGGAGAGCTTGACAGCAGACGTGTAGTGGTACAGGCATTTTGATGCCAAGGACAGCCTTAAACCGATTTGGCAATCACCGGGGTCTGGTTTGTCCCTGGGTTTTCTAGTAAGCTGTGATTGTAATTGTTCAGTAAGCTGAAGTGACGAAGCTTCACCTGCACTTTGCTGTGAGAATGCAAGAGGTAGCCAGGTACTGTTTAGTGTGTGGTTTGCATCATTCGGGTTGGGATGAACCAGACGCGGGGCTCGGCTCGGCTCGGCTCGGCTCAGTCTGGGTCATCTTGATGCTGAGGCTGTGGGTAAAGCTGTCTGCTGCTGCTGCACTATGTCTCCATGAGGTAGTCTGGCCCTGGTGAACCTCATAATAACTGTTGTCTTTGAGCCTCACCACTGGGGGGGGGGGGGGGGGTAAGATTGCTCCAGTGACATTTTTTCCTCTAAGCTATGCCATCAGAACTTTTAAAGTGTCCCCTTTTCTGTGTATGTTTTTTTATATCTATATCTGGGTCTTTTCTCTCCTGTTAAATTGTTTTGATCTGAAATGGCTTGTGTGGCTTTCTGCAGGCTGGAACTAAACGCTGCAGATTGAAATCTCAGCTGTGACCTAGCTGTGGCTAACTGTGAATCTTCCGCAGAGCTGCCCGTCAAGCCTTTCTCCTCTCCACACTCTAAATTCCTGTACGTCTGTTTGTTTATCTCACTCAGTCATTTTGTTCCTCTTACATTCTGTTCAATCTAAAGTTCATATCAGCCTTTCGTTAGGCTACTTAACGTTCTGGAGTCATATACGTGTATACAGAAATGCGTTTTTATTTTTCAGCAGTTTCTTGTTGTTATGCTACACTTTCAAGGTTCTGATTATGGTTTTTGTTTTGATATTGGCTCTCTCTGTTTGTTTTTTTAAATTGTTGGCTTTAAGCTAGATAAAGTATCCAAATGTTGATCAGAGTTAAAAACCAATCTCACTCTTAGCCAAAGTGATCTCAGTGGAACAAGCGAGATATGCTTTCTTACAGAACCCATTCATGACATCACAAACCTCACTTAGGATCTATTTACTGAATGAAATGCCATAGGAAAGGTTCAACTCTGAAACCGTTCAGCTCTAAACATTTAGACGCAGTTATGATCAACTTTAATCATTTACATCGAATGCACTTTAAATTTATTTTCTTTTTATTTTAAAGAAAGGTATTTGTGGTAATTGTCTTTTTGATGTCTTTTATTCGATTGCAGCCTAACGGTTATTTTATTATCATAAAGCACCTTATGACTTTTATTAAGGCAAAATTGAGGTTTTAGACATTGTTTTTTTTTTTCATGCAGATGTCCCTGGATTATTATTTCATGGAAAATTGCAGGATTATTCTTAAAAGCCAGATTCACAAAAGTTAAATCCTGTAAAAACTGGAACCATTATGGTGTCTTAAACATACAAAAGATATAACATTATTTCACTTATGGACAAGCAACAAACAAATCTTCAGTGTAAGACTTTACAATGTGAGCTGACTGTAAAATGGGCTTTAACTGAATATGTCTACATGCTGGCAATGTATAAGTCTGATTTAGGATGAAATATGTATTATTACCGATGAGTGACGACTGTGAGATTTAAGATGCAGACTGATGAATCAGCTGGGTTTGCACATGAAAAAGCCCATGCCAAGGTAACAGAGCTCAGAGAACGGAAAGGCATGTAATGATGATTTAAAATATTTTATTGTTTGGGGGTCTTTAAATTTTTTATTGTCTTTGTACAAAGTGACATATGGTTCCTGTGTGCAAGTGTGTATTAAAAATACACTTGATTTTCTTTTTTAAGAAAAGAGCTTTCTGCTGTGCAAAGCAACCTCACTGAAAGTCTGATGACTTGTCGAGTACTGTGTTCGTGTTTGTTTTCCTTGTTGTTTGATGCCAAAAGAGTGCGTGGATGTAATATGCTTTAAAAGTAAGCATTTATAGAGCAATTACGTCACTTAAAAATGTTAAGGCACTTTGAGGGCTGGTTTCCTGGAGCTCGATTGAGCTTCTTTCCCTAACTTGAACCATCTGCCGTGGATGTAAAAGAGAGCTAGATGTTGTATTTTTTTTTCTTTACCCCACACTTGATTTGATCTGTGATGGGAAGGCCAATCTCTGTCAGATGCATCAAGCTAGCTGCAGAGAAGCAGTGTTGCTTTTTGCAGCAACTATTAACATGACTAAAACACACCCTGGCACAGTCATTACTGGGTTTGCCAGCTAGGTTGACTCCGCAATAGCACACCAGACCTTCCACTACTCTTACTGTCTCTCAATAGTTGCTATAGGCAGGAACTCACTCAACGTGCTGTTCCTCACACTTCTAATTTCGTCTAGTTCAATTGATGCACTTGTATCAAAATAACAGAAAAGTGTGTTCTCGTTGCTTGGTGTACCAGCTATCATTGTGAACAGCAGTCAGAGCTTCACAAGTGCTCAGCTCAGTTTTATTTTTGATAGTTTGATTCCAGGAAGAGAAAGAGAGGAATTCCTTTATCGCTTCACTCTGTGGAACCAGATAAATAGTTTGCAGAGCTATGTTGTACACACAAAACACATTACTGTTTGAGCCTCAGATATAATATAGAATATACTTCAAAAAATATATATAAGAAAAGGGGGAAAAAAAGTAATGTTCGACCTATATTTTTATTAAAGGTATCAGTAACTTTGTATACAATCCACAAACCAGTTCTACTTCATCGAACTTCACCGTCCTACCTCATTGTTACTCTGGTGTTTGTCAGTGACTGTAAACTATGTGTGTATATTAAAAAAATCTATAGGAAAAGGTTTACCTGATTACTCAACATGTACAGCATATAAAATCTTGTAAAACACCTCAATACACATATATCATTCTTAGGAAAAACGAGTTGAATTACCTGCTTAACGATGCTGCTGTAAAAGGGGTTTCTGTGTGACGGGGTCGTCTCTGAATATATATCTGCTCTTTGCTATATTGTGCAGTCGGTCGCTGGTTGTGCTCTGTCTCTGTATTGCAGTTTGAGATTTTTACTGGTTGACGGTGCTACCAGCAAACAGTTTGAAAACTGATCTATCGGACCTCAAATGGTGCTGTTTTTCTATGTTTTTAATCGTCATACAGCTGTGTTTTATTCAGGTGTGTCAACCTCCGCTAGCCCCTCAGCTAATTAAATTTTAAGCCAAAATATTTTGCAAGGCTGATGACCCTGCCGCGTGTATCAAAAATATGCTATCCATCCAAATATTGTAGGTAGCGAGTAGATCCTTCAAAAGTACCTCAGATGATGGTGGTCGGTGTTTAAGGTGGATGCATCTGCATCAAGCATCAGTTTCCTTTGTTCTTGCATGTTTTCAGGAATTTGCATTTTCACTGGATAGATCGGGTCAGTGTGTCCTTTAGATCTAAAGGATGCCACTGTTCTTTAACTATCATCTTATAGGAAGCATTGTTCATACTGAGCTGTGTGTGTGTGTGTGTGTGAGTGAGTGAGTGAGTGAGAGTGAGAGAGAGTGAGAGAGAGAGAGAGGCCCCAAGCAAAATCATTTTCTGTTTGAGTCGAGCTTGTTTTTGATTTGAGGGTTCCCATAGTGAAAAGTGTTACCCAAATGAACAGATAAAATATGATTTAAGCTACCTTCATGAGGGCACGTTGATGTCATGAGCAGTTGCATCTTTTTGTCTCACTGTTAACAGATTCAGATGTAATTCTTACTAAATTAGCGTAAAAAAGTGCATTGCATTCTAATTTACCCAGTTCACTGACACTTATGGGTTGTTTTCTGCACCAGTGTGTTTGCGAAACTTGAGTTAACTGTCTGCGTTGTCTCTTTGAACCCTGTTTGTGAGCTACGTTGTGCTAGCGCCTCTAATGTGAGTAGTACGTGTTGAAAAAACACAGCAGGCTTGTATCATGGAAGCACTTAAGCCATTCTTTGGACTGTTCGTTGAGTTTTGTTCTGGTTCCAGAGTTTGTGTGCAGCTGAATTCCTATGCAGGTGTTGAATAACTAATCTGTTACCACATCACTGTTGGATGGAGGGTCGACCACAGAGGCGGGAAGCAGGAGAGAGCCGAATAGTTCTGCACAGCCTTGAGACCAAGTCAAATGAAACAATGGCGATATGACAAATCCATATAAAGCTACATGTTAAACCCTTTGAAATGAATTAAAGTGAGCTATACAGGGCTGCCTATGATCCCTTTATGTAGTAATAAACACATTACAGTTATAATTAGGGACAGACAGGGTTTTTACTACATGGAGTTTTTCCAGATCTATTCATGTTAAAATAACGACATTTGCAGTAAACAATCCCGTACCCTACTGTAATTCCCCAAAGTGGCAATCCCCTAACATTTGACGGTAAACGTTGCAGGTAGATGCGATATAAAGTGTACATGTCTTCGCTAAACCGGCCACACCTCTGCTATGCGAGCAACTCTTTGACGCTTAGCATCCTGTTCTGTGTTTTCTCTTGCTGCATTCAGGAACACCTGTTTAATGTATAAATAAACAGAAATAAATCAAGACTTTTATTCTATCAGCGCAATCCTCTGGTCTTTTTGTGTGTGTCTGCGTTACTTTCTCATTTAGGTTATTAAAGTGAGCCTGCACATGTTACATGAATTTGCTATGGTTTCTAGTATAATTGAATGCACTTTAGCCATATGGCGCTCCTGTTTGAAGAAATAAAAGTTATTTGGAGGAGTGGGGGGCAGACAAGGACAGGATTGGGAGTCTTAATATTCATGATATTCAGACATCTCACCTCTGATTGGCTAACAGCAACACAACTCTTCTGCTGCCTCCATTCACTCTACACCAATGATGTTTCATCTTTACAAATAAATCAAGCCTGGATCTTTTCTGCTGTGCTGTAGAGTTGCAAATGCTAGCGGTTAGCTTTTATTAGCCGAGACATACTCTGCTCTTTTCTGGATGCAAAATCAGCAACAGCCTCCTCCCGTCATGAGCCAAGATGGATGAGTCCATGAATAATCATTTACAGCGCGATGCAGATCTGGGTGTTTTTTTCTGACCCAAGCGTTTCTCCGTCTGTTAATCTTTTGGCGGCTAATGCATGAAGTAGGGGTTGAAGACCATTTTCTAGTTCAGCTTGCATGTGATACTTGACACGACCAATCTTTTTTTCAAAAATGACAGTAATATGTTTTTCAGTGAGCCTCACCTATGAACTTGAGATAAATTTCAGACCCACGAGGTTGAGAATGCAACCGTCAGGATGTTATGTTTTGTATTAGGTAGAAAAAGGGGCAGTATTGTTGCAGACCGCTTGTTTGATCCAGATCCTTCTTGCATTCTCACTTCTCCTGCGCTTCAACTCTTCTTTTCTACCTCCATACATGCACAAGCATTTACATTGCCACCTAGTGGCTCAACACTTCACGCAGGGCTTACAAACACAGGAGTCTGCTTCCTTCATGTTTCCTTTTTTTAATGATAAATGAGCCGCATTTGTATAGCACCTATCAGAGTCAGAAGACTCCAAAGTGCTTTACACTGCAGGGCATCATTCATACATTCACACACACACACACACACACACACACACACATTCACACACAGATGGTGATGAGCTCCACTGTAGGCACAGCTGCACTGAGGCGAGGCTGCTGAGCACAGGCGCCACTGGTCCCTCCGACCACCACCAGCAGACGAGGTTAATGCCGGTTTCACATTGGATGCATCAGCTGCGCGAAACGGCAGCGGAAGGGTTTACTTGCGAACTTCAAAGCCGTCCTTTTCACACCGGGAGTCTCTTGGCAGCGGAACAGCTTCCTCACTGTGCTCTTTGCTGGACTTTCAGGTCACGGTTTGTTTATGCAGTCCGCCGTTAAACCAAAAAGATTGAAATCACATTTGATATCGCTGTTTGATGTCATATATGATGTTGTTCCTCTCCACTGCCAGGATTAAAGCCATTAAAAAAACACTGCTGCACTTCTGGAACGATGCTGTGAGTAACTAAGTTGTTGGGTCACACGTAAGCTTCATATATATGAAATTGCATCGCTGCAGTACTTTTATTTAGAAATTTACTGGTGATTTTACACTGACAAAGTGTGTGACTTCCTGTCTAGCCCTATGTTAACTGCGGAAAATGAAGCATCCCAGAAGTGGCTTTTGGCACAAATAGAACCCGATCCTATCTTGAGCGGCGCGGTGTGCCGCTTCTGGGATGCACCTGGAAATCGCCGCATTGCTGCTGGTTTGAAACACTCCATAGACAGTTATGGGCTCTATCAGAAAGAAGTTAAGTTCTGCTGCCATTCCGCGCCGCCGATGCTTTCAGTGTGAAACCTGGGCGGGCTTAAGTGTGTTGCCCAAGGACGCAACAGCAGAACTCTCTGTCCGGACCCTGCAACCTTCTGATTACTGGACAACCTGGTCAACCTCTTGAGCTACTGCTGCCCCGTGTTAGACTGTAAACACAGCTGATTTATTTGATTTAGCGATGAACCAATCCTGTAGAAACTAATAAACGTTGAGGAGACACAGACACTAACAACACGAACACACAGGAAGGGAGGAGTTTCAGTTTTGGCTTTACAACAGTGAATTAAACTCTAGAGGGTGCAAAAACCGAAGCTAAAACTGCATAGGACTGATTGGTCTGATTGTGTCACTTATTTGCACATTTTTAAAAGCTTTCACTTTTCCAATACACTCCTAAATGTATTATCACAGGTGATTTTTTTTTCTTGCCAAATTATTTCTTTACAACAAAATAGAACCACGGTTTGATTTGACCAAAAAAATCACAAGCTTTCATTACTTTTACTCTTCCAAACTGCATGGCTTAGTCAGAGAGGAATTCCTTTTCAAACTGGTGGTGGTGTCTGCTGGATTGCTTTTTATAAACCCCTTAAGGACTCTAAGGCTAATTTAAATTTCTCAGTCACTAAACCTTTAATTCAAATGTAAAAAGTGGAATTAGAGTGTGAGATTGTCGCACAGTTGCAAAGATTACATTCTGCAGCATGTCACCCAGGAGTCTTGACACCATTTATGAGTGACGGAATAGGATGAGCTGAGCTGTTGTAGCTCACCAAGCAGTTCAGACATGATAACATTCTGTTTTCAGGTTGTATAATACTTTTACAATACCAAACCAGCTATAAGGCAGAAATGGGGTGTTGACATTTCAGATTGCGTTTAACATTTGCTGAAACTTTCATTTAAAACGAGCCTCATCATTCAACTCAGTATGTTAGATTAGTCCATATCTAAATCTGATGACGAAGTGGTCACTGAAGGCCACTTCCTGGTTCTTAATTTTTGAAGAGGCGGAGCTCTTCTCACTTCCTTAGCCACCAGTCATCTCCCTCACCGTTCACGCTGGTGGATTTCAATACATTATTGCTTCTGTTAGCAAGAGTGTCACGTGGCCAGGCCTTTCCCACAGTCCAAGGGGACTTCTCAATGTCATTATCGCTAAAGCCTGCCACACGTCTGTAATGTATTGCCGCCTGCCTTTATTGACAGCGCGATGATTCAGTGGTGGCGAAGATGGATTGGTGCCGGCTGGGTCGAGCTGGGCTGGTCCAGGCTGAGCTGAGCTGTGCAGCCTCTGCAGCACTACTTGCTGTTGCATAAATGCTGTGGACACTGCAGTATAAAGCCAGGCATGGTGTGTTTATGTCACACACAAGATTTATGAATGTGGGCATTTATGGAGCTTCATGAAATGCTGAATCATCATCTTCACCTTGTGCAGCTCATGGTTCTTGAAGTTGCTGCTGTGGACACTTTTTACAATATTATGTTTTAAATAAAACATTCTTACCTGGTGGACACAAGATTTCTGAGACAATCTAGAATAAAAGGGACCACACACCCCTCGTAAGCTGCCAGCTAAAACTTTAAACCTACAGATCTTACTTACTACGAGGATATAAATGGCATTCCTCTTAATTAGTTTCTTGGAGACTTTTTTCCCCATTTCAAGCATTTATTCATAATTAGCCAATATGATGAAACTATGCAAGATGTTTTAAATCTCATCTTATGTTTCATTCCTTTGGTGTAGAGTGAGCAGGCACTGTGATTAAAGAGGGTTTAGATGTTCTCGTGGTGTTTCAGTGTTTGCTAAAACTTGTGCAGCTGGTCCTGCAGAAATAGCAGATGAAGGGGGTTCTCAGGCAGGACATTTTTGAACCGTGTAGGACAATGCGTGCTGCAGATTTGTATCTGTTTAACTGTGGTTGTTGTAGTAACCTGTGATAGTTACATATTTTACATACTTTTTATTGCTACACTAATATGTTGTTGTTTATTTTTTATAAGGTGCAATATGTTCAATGTCAATAGTGGTGAGCATTGATAAGATGCAGCATTATCCCAAATAAACCACTGCAAAAGGTCACTGTCATGTGGTTTAATGCTGCTCAAGCATGGCAAGAAATTATTTACCTCGAGGTTAAACAATAACACCCTTACAGCTTCCGGTACCCCAATCAGTTAAAATGCTCAAAAGAATGAGCCACTGGAGGCAGCTATTAGAGATTAGAGACGGTGTGATGGATCACTGAAAAACAAATCCATGTCAGACGTTCAAACTGTCCATAGACAATATGCAGTTTGTAGTTTTCAAGAAGTTTCTTCATTGGCAATATTTTTGCTTGATTATAGGAGAAACAAGTAGATCAATATGTCTGACAATTTAAAGTTTTTCGTTGGCCAATATTAAAATAAACCCGTAATGTCATTTGCTATCACAAACACTGCTGTTTATGTGGATAGGTTTAGGAGTGGTTTAGATGGCTGACATCCACTCTAGAATTGATCTCATTCTCACTATCTGGAGAGTTCCTCCCTGATTCCCGAATTAAGATCACTGCAGCACTGTCGACTGCAGGTAAGACACTGGCTGCTCATAACTTACTGACAGAAACCCGTTAAAAAGTGAAATATTCCTTTAACTGTGTGATTAAAACATGCCGGTAAGTCTTGAGTGTATCTCACAAATTCCCTTTTGCTGCTGGGGATTTTCTCAAGCTCTTATCTTTAGGTGCTCATTTTGCTGTTTCCATGATAAAAACGAGTCCATCAGCTCCGCTGGAAGGTGAATGAATACAAAACCCTCCTGTCTGACTGCAAATGCGCTCCCACATGTGCATACCAATGTATGGACACACACACACACACACACACACACACACACGCACACACACGCATACTTAAAGACAGAGCATCCACATGGCCTCTATTAATGCAGATGGCCCTCCCAATTAATAAGATTCAAAGTGATGATGAATTTTTCATTCTCTGAACATTTAAGCTAATTATGGCCCAAACGAAGCAGGTTCCAGTGAATCACCATAGCAGAGTGCCAATGGCAGCCAATGTCACTGTCACAGTGCCACTCCACAGCACCTCCCTAATCACTACAGCTGCTTAATATTCATCTCCCACTGTTCTCATGTCACCTCCATCCTTCCTGACTCACCACTCCTCATACATCCTATGTTATTTTCACTTCCTCCTCCTTCCATTGAGTCTCATAACGTTTTCTTCTCTCGTTCCTAGAATGACCTCCTTACACCATTCTCCTTCCTCCCTCCTTCCTCGTCTCTTGGTGCCTCCTTCACCATTGTTCCAAATGGAAATCAACTAATTGCACTAATAGCGTTTTAATGGTAATTTAATGTAGGAAATAAAGCTTGTTACAAGCTAAGCAATTTCACAAGATTTCAAGGGCAATCAATCTGTGTCCGATACAATCTGCTCGCCTTCTTGACGACGGGTGTTCGATGTCAACAGTGTGTTTTCACTCACACCAGCTGACGACATTTATGTCAACATCTGTAGATGCACCAGAATCACCACAGCCTACAGAGGATTGTATTATTGTGTGCATTCATCACGCATCTTTAAATACCATCTCAGACTAATTGTGTTAGCTGTTGAAAGTCAGTTAGCTTGATGTGAGCTGCTGAAGAACGCCCATGTTTACACACCAGTCAATATTCACCAATAACCACAATAAACCCTGAAAGATGAGGTGACTATTGATCATCTCTATTCAGTCAGGAAACTGGGATTCAAGTGGATTTTAGATTTACTTGTTGAACTAACCCATAAAGAGCAACTCTGTGTTGGAACAATTCTCCATAAGAGTTGTTTTTAAACCAGCTTCTTGTTTGTGTCAGCTTATTGTAATCAATTATCTTTAAGAAATTAACTCTGGCTGTTTTTTGTTTTGCTTTGTTTTGTTTTATTTTTGTTTTGTTTTGTTCTCTAAATAGATCTGAATTTGTGTTTGAATCAAAGATGGATGTATCATTTTGCTTTTGGACTCTTCTGCACAGTGTTAACATTGTCCACCCCTAAGACACTATGAAATAGAAATTATGCTGCTTAAAATCTAGAAAAAAAAGACAAAATACCTTCAGAATGAAAAAAATGCCTATTTTTGTTTGTATGTTCTACAAGTGGCACTGTTGCCTTGCAGCTAATAGGTCCCGGGTTTGAATCCCAATCTGGCGTCTTTTTGGCCTAGCATGTTCTCCGTGTGCATGAATGGGTTCTCTCTGGGTACTCCAAAAATATGTCTGTCACGTTAATTGGTCTCTAAGCTGTTCTTGGTGTGTGTGTGCATGATTGTTTGTTCCTGCGTGTCTCTGCAGCCATGTGATGGACTGGTTATCTGTCCAGGGTGTACCCTGCCTGTTGACCTAATGACTGCTGACATGACATGAGATAAGCACCAACCACATGCCAGAATAAGAGGGTATTGATGATGAATGGATGATCTACTAGTGGTCATTTTGCTGGGCTCTTTATTTAAATTCCCATGTAGAGCTGACCCTAAACCAGGGGGAACCCATCAGTATTACTGTCAAGTTTAGCTTTTTTAGTGGTGTTGTCCAATCAAACAGCAGCTTTGGAGCTGATTAAGCAAAAGGATAACAGATAACATCATTGAGGTGTGTTTTACCAAAATGCCTCAGAGTTTAAAAGTTTTCTTTAATGATCTGATATGATTATTCAGCTCTGACCCAACACACTGTAAACTAGTTTCCCACTTGTGTAATGTATCTATATTGTTTACTTTGAAAGAAATTTGAAATATAAATGGCAGATAAATAAGCTTTAGAGTCAAAAATCCATTTAAGTGATGACATGATGCTAACATCACCAGACAGCGCTGCAGTGGTCTCTGCCCTCATCATGTTTTGAGAGACTCGCCGCTGAGGCTTCAAGTCTTTTCAGCAGTGTGTCTCTTCCTGTTTGGGAGAAACTCACCGCTGTGAGTTAGAGGGGTTGGAGGAAAAGACACGCAGTGGGCCAGCAGCAAGACTACTCACTATGTCAGAGTAGAAATCAATACTGTGGGAGCAGGGCAGGAAGGAACACATGAAAAGGAAAGAAATGAAATGACAAGTTTACTAACTTCTTATTAAACTAGAGATCAGTTCAGGATAAGACCAAATCAGTCAATTACAGAGATGTCAAATCTGTTTTTTTAACCATTTCTTGCTTTTTTTTTTTAAAGATAACGTGTATTAGAGGTGAAACACTGAAACAAATGGAGGCTGAACATGAAAATAGTCTCCAACACCTACCTCCTGCAGTAGCTTCTGATAGAAAATAGGCGGTGAAACGCTAGGATTAGAAAATCCTGAAAGATCTACGTCACACTGTCACTTAACATTCATGGACTCACCCATCTTGACTCACGATGGGGAAGGCTGTTGTTGGTTTAGCTTCCAGAAAACAACAGAGAACGTCTTGGGTGGTAGAAGCAAACTGTTAGCATCAGCAGAACTCCTTATTTGTGGAGATGAAACATCAGTGTTGCAGAGCAAACAGACTCAGAGGTAATGGCGTGTTCAGGAAAAAATACTCAAAATGCTGCAGAGTTCAGCTCTTTCTAATGTGGCAACGTGCTAATTCCTGAAAAAAACACATCTGAGGTTTTTGTTTTCCCTGAGTATGAATTACAAGGCATTCATTCCTAGGAGAGACCACTGCATATGTATTTATTAAATGAGTGTCCCACACCTTTAAACAAGTCCTTTGTCCTAAAATGAAAATCTGAAGACGTTCATAAGGTGACCTCTCTGAGGAAAATCTTAAGGGTTTTTGTCAGAATAACATTTGTTTTCCTCTGCTTTAAAACGTTTAGTTTTATGGTCATATAGATCTTGAAAGATGAAACCAGAAACAGAATCACTGTGTCTGAACCACTTAAACCTCCACCCATGTTTCTTTGAGTCATCTCCGCTCCTCCACCAACCTTGAACACCTTACATAACTGTTTCTAAGTGCTCCGCCTACTCCGTCTTTCTGATGGGATTTGTGGCTGAAAACTAAAATGACACTTGTCTTCCCAGCTCAGTGTCAACTTGGACCCCATATCCATTTGAGGTTCACACACACACACACACACACACACACACACACACACACACACACACACACACACACACACACACACACACACACACACACACACACACACACACACACACAAACACAAACCTGCAGCTGCCAGCAGGTGCTTTTAATAATCTGGTGTTAATGAGAGTCTTGTTTAGAGCTGTCTGATGACCCTGAGCGATGCAGACCGTCCCCGTGTTCGCAGCTACAGAGGTCACAGCGCTGATCATGTTTGTACGCACAGTAGTTGGGATTTGCTTAGTTTTCTCCAGGGAATCATTTATTACCTCTAATTGCTTCTCCAGTCAGCAGATCAGGACAATATGAGCACATATTTGTTCTTTGATGCTTTCACGTTTGGTCACTTCAGTTGATGTTAAGCTCATTTTACATTTTATCATCGAAGTCTTCCCTCAGATTAGCAGAAAAGGTAGAATATCAAACACAACAGAATACAGATTTTATTCTCTCACACAGTTTCAGAGATATGATAAGATCCTTAAATCACAAATTGACTTCATAACTCTCCAGCCAGTGTTTGGAAATGAAAAGTCCCAGTCAGATGCTATAAGTGAAACAACCAATATCACAGTGCAGACATATTGTATTTGTGGTATAAAAAACCCTGAAGGTTAGCAGCATGCAAGTATTAGCAATACGATGGGCTTACCACAAATAAATGCTGATGCTGTGTAGGAAGATGATTCCTCCTCTCAAGATAAAAATCACGAGGCGCTTCACAAAAACAAAACATTTAAATTGTTATAAAGAATTTAGAAAATGATAAAAAAAAGTGTTTCAAATAAGCAAAAATAGACAATTGTGATTAAAAAATGTAAAGAAAGAGAGAGTGAATAGGAAAGAGGGAAATCAGTGGATCCTGAGGAAGGTGGAATAGGTGGGGAGAGCAGAATAAAGAGAGAGTGGTGAAGAGGGTCATACAAAAGCAGCTTGAACAGGTGAGATTTCAGCTGCTTTTTAAAGGAGACCACTGAGTCCACTGATCTCAGGCTCTGGAGGAGAGAGTTCCAGAGTCTGGGGGCCACAGCAGCAAATGATCTGTCACCTTTGGTCTTCATGGTGCGCTGCACAACCAGTAGGCTTTGATCACTGGACCTCAGGGACCTGCTGGGGGTGTAGGGACTGAGAAGATCACCAATGTATGATGGTGCTTGTCCATGTAAGGCCCTATAGACCAGAACTATGTTTTCTGGCTTTTTTTCCAACTCATGTGTCCAAACAAACACATTAAGTGGTGTTTCTGCATTGAATAAAGTTTTATCAGGGTTGTATAACAACTTCATGCCCGACCTAACACAATAACCCCGGTGAAATCATTTATTAATTACTTATCCATTAGCAGCACGACTAGGTCAGAGTCCATACATGCGGTTCTTTAGGCAAGAGCTCTCCAGCGAGGAAAAGTTGGCCTAATATCAACTCTGGTCTTTGCTCTTGCTTTATCACATTCTCTTTTTCTTCTCCTAGATTCCTCTGATGAGGGATTTCTAGCTTTCTTTGGTGGATCTGCCGTTGCTAAAGTCTCTAAACAACGGGTCTGCCACAGACATATATACGTGGACGCCCTGTAGACTGTGGCTGCCTTAGTTGCTGGCCACGATTTTAGATGGGTCTCCTTTCACCCCAGTACATTAATTTCTGCTAAGGAAGGTGCGACCCAACTAAAAAACATATTTTATCACGCGTTTTCACAAAATCCAACACATTCTCACACAAAATCAGACAGAAGTTGTTCACTGACTTTGGACTTTTCTACAGTCTCTGCTTTGGAGAGTGAGACCCATCCATAAAGCAATACGCAGTCAGTACTTCCAGCGGCGGGCCGCCGGTCAAAACTGTGTATTGTGGTAAACAGACGTGGGACCCCATCACACTATCACAGCTCCAAAAATGAACATAGATGATAGTATGCCACCAGAATTTATAAACATTATTTAAGGTGGAAAATTTGCAAAATGAGGCTTTAATCTTTTACATCAGACAAACACAGCAATTATTTTTGCTTTGTTCTGTATTTTGGGGACTGAGTGAATAATTTAATAATGCTTTATTTAACTGTGATTCCCTCTAAAGACCCAAGGACTAACATGTAGTAATTAAATGTCAGTCGTTTCTCATATGGAGGGAATCGCTCATCTTATTTAATGCCAGAGTTTTAAACTAAGGTCATCTTGTGTTTAGACAACATAAAAGTTACAGAATTTTCGTAAATTCTCCAAAATAACATGCAGAATCTCACAATACCACAAGATCTTGAGCAATCAGTCGGGTCCTGTAGAATGAGATGGTACTCTCAGCAGAGAATGCTGCCGCTGTGTCCTTGGGCAAGACATCTAACTCACCTTGCCTGTTGGTGGTGGTCGGAGGGACTGCTGCTGGTGTATAGCAGACTCACCTCTGTCAGTGTGCCTCAGGACAGCTGTGACTCCACTGTAGCTCATCGCCATCAGTGTGAGATTGTGTGAATGAATGAATGAATGAATGAATGAATGAATGAATGAATGAATGAATGAATGATGCACTGTAGTGTAAAGTGCTTTGGAGTCCTCTGAGTCAGAAAGGCGCTACACAAGTGTGGGTCATTTATTATTTAAAATGTGAGCTCCAAAACTATAAATTCAGTTGTTTTGGGTTTTTTTTTTTTTTTTGGCTTTTATTTTACTAAGAATTCCCTCTTTGTGTTTGCTAATTAATTAATTCAGTCTTCCACCCCTTAAGTTGGAAATATGCTCAATAAGTAATAAATGAAAGTTTTATATGATTTCATCCATTGGTTTATGAGAAACACACACACACACACACACACATGCGCGCACATGCTCGCAGACTGAGAAGATGAGTCCAGTTGCGTTTAGTCATCAGTTTTGCTGCTAGATGTTAGTGATTCAGACAAACTAGAACTTTATTGGTGCGACAGGCCAATCTCACACAGATGACATTTAGATTATTGAGATTAAATAATCAGAAAAACATCCACTGACTATCACATGGTTTGATGTTGATTTCTGTGTCTTTTGTATCACATCACAGCTCTCAAGTGACCATGTTATTGGAGTTTAAATATAAGGGAGAAAGATTTCAGAATTATGCTGATTTGTTTTAATACAACAGCAAAGCAGAGCAATTTTAGGACTCTATTTTTCCTCTGTGTGCCCAGCCGGTGTTTTCTTACCTTTAGAGCACTCACTACTCTTCTTCCTATATGTGTCGATGGCGAGACTGTAATCTAGCTCGCTGTGTGGAGACCAATTCAGAGAGCCTGATGCGTCTGTGTTGGAACCTAGCTGCTTTTGTGTGTGTGGTTAAGTAAAGGAGAGTCGAGCTGACAGGTTGCCAGCAGCTTTACACCTGCACACAGCTAGGTGTTGATCTCGGATGGGGGGTGATGGGAGGTTGTGAGGGGAGGGGGTGCAGGCAGACGAGAAACAGCAGACGGGATCCAACTCAAGGTGTTGAGGATGAATTAAAAAGGACTCATGAAAACAGCAGGAAAGGTGGTGGTCCCTTTATTTAAAAAGGGGGCCGCAAGGTGTGTTACAACTACAGGGGATCCCACTCCTGAGCCTTCCTGGTAAGGTCTATTCAGGGGTTCTGGAGAGGAG
Organism: Nothobranchius furzeri; assembly: GCF_043380555.1. Classification (NCBI taxonomy): domain Eukaryota; kingdom Metazoa; phylum Chordata; class Actinopteri; order Cyprinodontiformes; family Nothobranchiidae; genus Nothobranchius; species Nothobranchius furzeri. The sequence goes on along the minus strand of NC_091748.1, from coordinate 56,150,979 downwards.
GATCCATCGGATTGTTGAACCTCAGATTCAGGAGGAGCAATGTGGTTTTCGTCCTGGCCGTGGAACACTGGACCAGCTCTATACCCTTAGGGGGATCCTGGAGGGTGCTTGGGAATTTGCCCAACCAGTCTGCTTGTGTTTCGTGGATTTGGAGAAGGCGTTTGACCGCGCCCCTCGGGGGCCCCTGTAAGGGGTACTCCGGGAGTATGAGGTACCAGGCCCTCTGCTGCGGGCTGTTAGGTCCCTGTATGACCGGTATCAGAGCTTGGTCCGCATTGCCGGCAGAAAGTCCGGCTCATTCCCAGTGAGAGTTGGACTCTGCCAAGGCTGCCCTTTGTCACCGATTCTGTTCATAACCTTTATGGACAGGATTTCTAGGTGCAGCCAAGGTGTTGAGGGCATCTGTTCTGGTGGTATGAGGATCAGGTTTCTGCTTGTTGCAGATGATGTGGTCCTGTTGGCTTCATCAGAATGTGATCTTCAGCTTTCGCTGGAGCAGTTTGCAGCCGAGTGTGAAGCAGCTGGGATGAGAATCAGCTCCTCTAAATCTGAGACCATGGTCTTGATTCAGAAAAGGGTAGAATGCCTTCTCCGGGTCAGGGATGAGGTCCTGCCCCAAGTGGAGGAGGTTAAGTATCTTGCGGTCTTGTTCACGAGTGAGCGAAAACTGGGGCGTGAGATCGATAGGCAGATTGGTGCTGCATCTGCAGTGATGCGGGTGTTGTACCGGTCTGTCGTGGTGAAGAGAGAGCTGAGTCAGAAGGCGAACCTCTCGATTTACCGGTCGATCTACACTCAACAAAAATATAAACGCAACACCTTTGTTTCTGCTCCGATTTTTCATGAGATGGACTTAAAGATCTAAAATGTATTCCAAATACACAATGTTACCATTTTTCTCAAACATTGTTCACAAATCAGTCTAAATGTGTGATGGTGAGCACTTCTGCTTTGCTGACATAATCCATCCCACAACACAGGTGTGCCACATGAAGATGCTGATCTGACATCATGAGTAGTGCACAGGTGTACCTTATACTGCCCACAATAAAAGGCCACCCTGGAACGTGCAGTTTTGTCTCACAGCAAAATGCCACAGATGCCACAAGCATTGAGGGAGCGTGCAATTGGCATGCTGACAGCAGGAATGTCCACCGGATCTGTTGCTCATGCATTGAACGTTCATTTCTCCACCATAAGCCATCTCCAAAGACGTCTCAGAGAATATGGCAGTACATCCAACCAGCCTCACAACCGCAGACGACGTGTAACCCCACCAGCCCAGGACCTCCACATCCAGCAGGTTCACCTGCAAGATCGTCTGAGACCAGCCACTCAGACAGCTGCTGAAACAATTGGTTTGCATAACCAAACAAATTCTGCACAAACTGTCAGAAACCGTCTCAGGGAAGCTCAACTGCATGCTTGTCATCCTCATCGGGGTCTTGACCTGACTCCAGCTCGTCGCCGTAACAGACTTGAGTGGGCAAATGCTCACATTTGATGGCGTCTGGCATGTTGGAGAGGTGTTCTCTTCACGGATGAATCTCTGTTTACATTGTTCAGGGCAGTTAGCAGACAGCGTGTGTGGCATCGTGTAGGTGAGCGCTTTGCTGATGTCAATGTTGTGGATCGAGTGGCCCATGGTGGTGGTGGGGTTATGGTATGGGCAGGCATCTGTTATGGATGAAGAGCACAGGTGCATAGTATTGATGGCATTTTTTATGCACAGAGATACCGTGATGAGATCCTGAGGCCCATTGTTGTGCCGTACATCCATGAACATCACCTCATGTTTCAGCAAGATAATGCACGACCCCATGTTGCAAGGATCTGTACACAATTCCTGGAAGCTGAAAATGTCCCAGTTCTTGCATGGCCAACATACTCACCGGACATGTTACCCATTGAGCATGTTTGGGATGTGCTTGACCGGCGTAAACGACAGTGTGTACCAGTTCCCACTAATATCCAACAAATTCGCACAGCCATTGAAGAGGAGTGGACCAACATTCCACAGGCCACAAATGACAATCTGATAAACGAAGATAAAGAAGATGTGTTGCACTGCATGAGGCAAATGGTGGTCACACCAGATACCGACCGGTTCTGAGTTCCCAGACCCCCAATAAAGCAAGAAACTGCACATTCCAGGGTGGCCTTTTATTGTGGGCAGTATAAGATACACCTGTGCACTACTCATGATGTCAGATCAGCATCTTGATGTGGCACACCTGTGAGGTGGGATGGATTATCTCAGCAAAGCAGAAGTGCTCACTATCACACATTTAGACTGATTTGTGAACAATGTTTGAGATAAATGGTAATATTGTGTATCTGGAATGAATTTTAGATTTTTAAGTCCATCTCATGAAAAATTGGAGCAGAAATAAAGGTGTTGCTTTTATATTTTTGTTGAGTGTACGTTCCTACCCTCACCTATGGTCATGAACTTTGGGTATTGACCGAAAGAACGAGATTGCGGATACAAGCGGCCAAAATGAGTTTTCTCCCAAGAGTGGCTGGGCTCTCCCTTAGAGATAGGGTGAGAAGCTCTGTCATTCGGGAGGGGCTCGGAGTAGACCCACTGCTCCTCCACTTCGAGAGGAGCTAGTTGAGGTGGCTCGGGCATCTGGTCAGGATGCCTCCTGGACGCCTCCCTGGTGAGGTTTTCCGGGTACGTCCAACCGGGAGGAGACCTAAAGGTAGACCCAGGACACGGTGGAGGGACTATGTCTCTCACCTGGCCAGGGAATGCCTTGGGATTCCCCCGGAGGAGCTGGCCCAAGTGGCTGGGGAGAGGGAAGTCTTGGCCTCTCGCCTTAGGCTACTGCCCCCGCGACCCGACTCCGGATAAGCAGATGAAAATGGATGGATAGAAAACAACAGGAAAGGAACTATCTTTAAGAGAGTGTGTGTGCGTGTGTGTGCCACAGGTGGAGGGAAAATGGGCAGCTGTGCAGCAGGCGATGCAGGAAAGCCAATTGGACTGATGAATTCCTTCATAAGTAACTGCCAGCACCTGAGTGCAGCCGGAGACTCATTTGTCAGACTCACAGCAAAACTATTACAGCATGGTGTTTCGCTCTGCGTTTGGCACACAATGCCGCAACTCTCTGCATCTCTGTGAGAGGAAATCTGCAGCTGCTGCAGCCTTTATCCATGTTGGAAAACATTACAGGAGATGTCCTCAGTAATTAGCATGCTGTATCTTCTGCATTTGCTGTTGTTGCTGACCTTTTGGCAGCAGAGGAGCTGCCGCCTGCAAAAGGCAAAGCTGCAGCATCTCTCTGGAGGATGTTCGGCAGCAGGTCAGGGAACTCCCTGACATCATCAGCCAAACACACCGCTTGGAAGTCTGAATTATTAAAGACTTGGTAATGCTCATTTGAATTTATTAGATCTGTTTTGAAAGATAATAAAATCAACAAAAATATTTTTTGCATTTCATCTATCCCAGGGTAGTTATTTGTTTGTTTTTTTAGTATCAGATTTATTGCTCTGTCTGACCTAGTTTAGGCTCTGATTTTAAAAGGAGTTTGTAAAACTGAGTCAAACAGATGGTAGAGGGTTAATTGAAGCTGACATGTGTCCAATGTTTGTGTTGCCCTACTCATGCCTTTGATTGCCAAAAGTCTGCACACCAGTTTTCATGCCACAGAAACAGGATACCACTGTAATGATGATTTTTTTTTCTTCTGTAAAGTTGGTGTGATGCTGGTGCAGTGTGAGTGTGCATGTTCTGTCAACTATCTGGTTTTGTTTCACCCTGTTTGATTCAAAGCTTGAAGCACAATCAAGCACCATCTGGTTTCAATTTAACACCAAAACAGAATAAAAATGTTGTTGTGCAAGCCACCTTTAAACATAGCGCAGCTTTTTTTCTAAATACAGCCTGTTCCTCATTAAATGAACTGAATTCATCATCAGAGTCTTTGCAGAATAAGTAAAGTTCTGTTGTCTGAAACTCAAGCTGTGTCCCCAAAGGCTTGCCATAGACTGGCAGAGTGTTGATCTGAGTGTCAGTGGGTCGCCTTACCCACCACCCGTCCTCTTCACCAGCTGACAGACAAGGTCAGGGACTCATCCTGCCTGTCTTCTCCTGCTCCTGACAGCTTTTCCTTTGAGAGACAAACCCTGCACAACCCTGCACTCCATGGCACGCACCGTCACCAATTAATATTGCATCACCGTTTTCCAGGCTGCTCCCCCAGGATCAACTTTGCAGGGCCACCTCGGTCCTCTTCTCCTTTGACCTCACTCGGTCCCTTTGAATAAAAATGGATTACACAGCACGCTGAACTAATTTGATGTGATTCTAATTATTGTATCTTTAAATTAAACACAACTTTAAGAGTGTCAGTCTAATTTGGCTCAGATAAACTGCATTAATACAAAGCCTAGCCCAAAAAGAAAGTCACCCCAAAAAATAACTCACACTAATATTTTGTTGAACCACCTTTAGACTTGATTACGACACACATTCGCTGTGGCGTTGTTTCTATAAGCTTCTGCAATGTCACAAGATTTATTTCCATCCAGTGTTGCATTAATGTTTCACCAAGATTTTGCATTAATAATGGTTGAGTCGGACTGCTGCACAAAGCCTTCCCTAGCACATCCCAAAGATTCTCAGTGGGGTTAAGGTCTGGACTCTGTGGTGGCCAATCCATGTGTGAAAATGATGTCATGCCCCCTGAACCACTCTTTCACTATTTGAGCCTGGTGAGTCCTGGCATTGTCATCTTGGAATATGCCCGTGCCAACCTGGTCATTCAGTATATCCAGGAAGTCAGCTGACCTCATTCTTGGAGCACATCCTGCTGCTGAACCTAGACCTGACCAACTGCAGCAACCCCAGATCATAACACTGCCCCCACAGGCTTGTACAGTAGGCACTAGGCATGATGGGTGCATCACGTCATCTGCCTCTCTTCTTACCCTGATGCACCATCACTCTGGAACAGGGTCCATCTGGACTCATCAGACCACATGACCTTCTTCTATGTCTCCGGAGTCCAATCTTGATGCTCTCTTTTAAATTGAAGCCTTTTTCTGGTTTACTCTACTCATTAGTGGTTTCCGTATGAGATCACAGCTGTTCAGTCCCCATCTCTTGAGTTCCCTTTGCGTTGTGCGTGTGGAAATGTTCTTACGTTCACTATTAAACATAGCCCCGAGTTCTACTGTTGTTTTTCTTCAGTTTGATTTCACTGAACATGTAAGTGATCTTTGATCACAATCATTCTGTTTTGTTTTTTTTTCCAGCCACATTTCTTCTTCAACGATGATGGGTCCTTACTATACTTCCACTGGTTCTTACCTTCCACAATTCTTAACCCAGTTTTAGTCATTTATGTAACATCATCAGATGTTTTCTCTGCTTGATGCCAATGATCTGACCCTTCTCAAACAGACTAACATATTTTCCATGACCACCAAATGTTTCTTTCCACACGGTTGTTTAAGAAATCAGAAGCAACTCATTGCACCCGTTGGGGTTAAATAACTTGTTGCAGCTGAAAGATAATCACCCATGCAGTAATTATCCAATAGGAGGCTCTTACCTGTTTACTTAGTTAAATCCAGATGGAGACTTTATTTGGGCCGGGCTGTGTATTTTTATATATTTATTATGCACGTTTTAAAAAACTTTGTTATATGTTGTATGAAATTAAGTGTCATTGTCATACCTTACAAAGAAAAACAAAAGGTAAAAATATTACTTAACCCAGCCTGCATCACGTCTTGACTCAGAGATTAGAAAGCTTGTTGGTTATTTATTTATTTTTTTAAATTTAAATGTTACATCTGAGGAAAACAGGTTCCTATTCCAGTCTGACCGTCCACCGCCCCCCACTACCGCAGGAATGACAAAAACCCATAAGCCTTGTTATTTCCATGGAAACAATAAAGGTTTCTCAACAAATTTCTTGCTAAACCTGTAAAAAGCTTACACTCCACATAAAAACTAACAATGCATCCATCTTTTCCTGCTAGATGAGGCCTAGCACCAGCCCATCTCAGTAGGATTACTTTATGGATTTCTTCACCGTGTTACAACCTTCTATCACTCTGATTGTGTAGCTACTGTTACAGCCTTGTAGTTCCATTTTTCAAACGCTGAGCTACTTGCAGTAAAAAACATAACACCTCCCAGTGACCTTAGCGGATGACTTATCCTCCCACCTTGGGGGGCTGAGTAATGTGCTTGTGGCTCTGAGAGCTGCTCTGGTGCTGTCCATCTGGGTTTGGTGGCTGGGAGCAGCTTGAGGATGTATTTTTTCTGAATCGCAGTTCCCAATTTCCCCGTTTGACTTGTCCTCTCATGCGTGCACACTCATACAGTCAGCTGACAGAGGCACACATGCTACTCAGCACTCGGTTGATGGAGGAATGTGGGGCCGTGTCACTCCTTTGCTGCTAAGGCACTCACCTGGCCTCTCCTCAGCACTGATTTAACTTGACCTGCAGGTGTGAAACACACACACACACACATTGTGCTCTAGATCACTTGTTTCTGGTGTTTCTTGAAACAAAAGCATGGAGGGTGAGGAGGAGAGAGAAGGGAGATGTGTATCCATCTTCAGTTGTGGATCCTTTGTTTCCCATCAGGAAATAAAACGTGTACTTTTTGATTCAAGAACAGTCTGTGTGTTGCTGATTGTGTTCACAAAGCTGATCTTGCGCGCGCGCGCGCGTGTGTGTGTGTGTGTGTGTGTGTGTGTGTGTGTGTGTGTGTGTGTGTGTGTGTGTGTGTGTGTGTGTGTGTGTGTGTGTGTGTGTGTGTGTGTGTGTGTGAAACCGCTACACAGTCAGCTAATCGTACTAAAGTCATGTTTATTCCCCAGTTTTCCCCTCACAACAAACATTTTCCTGATCAAAGCTGTTGAAAAGGCTCACCACTTCAAACAAGTACACACACACACACACACGCTGAATCTTACACACATATCCATGCATTCTAACACATGTTGTCATGGAAACCATGCTAACCCTAATCCCAACCGTTGTGCAATTGTTGCATCAGGCAATCCAATCAGGAAACGAGAGGAGGGGCATACAGACGGGAGCAGCAAGCTTAATTATCGCTTCATTTCTTGTTTATTTCAAATGTAAAAGTTTGTTTTCATCTCTCAGATCACACACGTTTCTGTTGGCTTGATGTTTTTTTTCTCATTGCATTTGAATTTGAAAGCTCTCTCGCCCACCTCCTCCAGCTTCCCCACTGAAAACCTTTCTGCTTTCTCTCAGTAGTGACAGTCTGAATTTGAATTCTTCAATATTCCAGAATTGGTTCAGTTTTGACAGATAAGGACTGACGGGATCTAAGACTTCTGATGCCTCAGCAGTACATTGTGCTAACATCAGGATTTTACATCCTATCCAGTTCACTTAGACAGATCAGAGAACGTAAAACAAATATCACTTTATTATTAAGGAGAAAAAACGTGTTCTTATGTTTTAACTAGCTTGTGCTATGTGCTGGTGAACGTTCTCAGTCCAGTTGCCTTCATTTGAACCCGTTTGGATTAACTTGTGCTAACTTGCATTTGTTTTAACAATTTTTTTAATATTCTGTCACAAAAATAAACATCTGACGTTTCTTTTTTTTTTTCCTCGCTGAGAATGTATGGCTGGGCCAGGGGCGTGTCCAGGGAGTGGCCAGGGGTAGCACATGCCACCCTTAGAATCTGATTGGCCACCCCAGGTGCCACCCTACTAAGTTCCAGTTTAAATTGACTTTACATTGTCGACAAAAGGCTTGAGTTGTAAACTCCAAAAATAGTGTGTGGTAGCATGCACCTTTAACATTGTCTTCTAGCCCAGGCCTACAGAACATTTCTGTAGTATTAACCCTTTGATGCATAATGGTCACTACAGTGGACAGGTACTCAAAATTGTTATTTATTTATTTTTGCTATTAAGCACAGCTGTTGAAGGCTTTATTGCATTTGAGCCCCTCCATTTGGACTTCAGTAAGTCAAGCCAACATATTTCATGTTCAGAATGCACGCTGTCCACTGAGATGGACATGTAATAAACTATGTGTAAATTAAATGTTACAAAAAATATGTAAATATAAAATTTGTTTCATTCACACCTAAAGATGAATGAAAAAAAATGTTTAAAAAATCATGGTTGAAGATTTCCTAATTCATGCATCAAAGGGTTAATATTATTTATTATTTTTTCATATTCACATAAATAGTACTGAGTCCCACTCAACTCCAGTTGGTGGCAATAATGCAACAAGAAGTGGCTTGCTAACCACCACAAAACTAGAAGATGAATAGAAAAAAATGGTGATTGTGCAATGTGAAACTCCAAAATTCACTAGAAAGTAAATAAATAAATGAATTGTGTAAATAAATAAATAGCCATAACCATTGGTGCCACCCATGCATAAACAAGTGCCCCACATGGGCCACCCCATTTTAAAAGTCCTGGGCACAGCTCTGGGCTGGGCTATTTCATTCCAGACCTGGAGGGCCAGTATCTGGCACATTTTACTGGTTTCTCTGGTCCAACACACCAAGTTCAGTGGTTGAATCACCTGTGCAACAGCCCATCAGGCTCTGCAGAAGCCTGTTAATCATCTGCTGACTGAAATAAGGTGTGTTGGAGCAGGGTTAAAACCAAAATGTGCAGGATAATGGCCCTTGAGGCCCAGAATTGAATAGCCCTGATGTATGGTATTCACTCGATGCTAAAGCAGTAATATCAGACAGGTCACAGATTCCTTCATTTAGTAATATTCACTTTCTAAGATCTGGCCCTCAGATAAGACAACACCAGATTAGAATATTCTCAGTCCTGCATGAAAATTACATTTCAGATTTACCTCATTACTCTGTGACACTATCAGAAAAGTAAACCTATCTATTACACAAAGAGTAGGGTTAAAGTTTACTCATTTTGCATAAAACAAAAAAAAAAGTTAAAGATTTGTATCTTTTACTAGAGATAAGTTTCTATTTGGACAGGAAGAGTGTTATTGTGGGCTCCTAATCATATTATGTGATATTATAGGACATAGCTCATCAGACATGATTACGAAGAGTTCTACTAATATCAGTTTATTTATAAAGCTCTTTACACAGAACAACAAAAAAAACCCACTAAGGTGCTGTTACAGAGAGGAGGCAACACAAAACAGTTCTATTCAAGTTTTGTTTATATAGCGCCAAATCACGACAAGTGTCGTGTCAAGGCAATTCTCATGGTAAACATTCCAATCCAGGTCAGTTCATTAAGCCAATCAGTAAAAAGTTTCCTATAAAGGGAACCCAGCAAATTGCATCAAGTCACTGACTATTGTCAGTGACTTTACAGCAATCCTCATACTAATCAAGCATGTAGTGACAGTGGAGAGGAAAACTCCATTTTAACAGGAAGAAACCTCCAGAGGATCCTGGCTCAGTATTAGCAGCCATCCTCCACGACTCACTGGGGATTGAGGAGACAGAGCACGCACGCACGCATGCACACACACACACACACACACACACACACACATGCACACCAAGTAATGTTTCTATGGTTACATTGTGATTTCTTAAGCCTGGTTTATGCTTCTCCGTCTGCGTCAGTGCGGAGACACGCAACATCCTCGCGTAGGGCTCCGGCAGGCACGCAAGTACGTACGGAGTCAAGCCCACTTTTTTAAACATCCGTCGAACGAGACGGATTACGCAAGCTTGTGATTGGTCAGGACGCCGCTGTTGTTTACAGCGCCGCCTTTGCAAAGAGAGCCGAGGATAACTAGCGGCAGACACGGAGAAGCTTGAAGAATACCTCGCGAAAAAACTCTTAAAATATGAACGTTTAATTCTCCCGTGACTGGAGGAGTGAAAAGATGCGCAGCAAGCGTTTTATTTGTGGATGGAAATGACAGGAAACGTGGGTTTAGAGGTGGGGAGCGCATGAAGCGGTGGGAGAATGAGAGACAAATATGTCCGTGTTAAAGGTCTCTTATATACACAAAAAACACAATATAAACACACTATCTTGGACCGATACATGACAGGATACCACAGAACAGCGCTGTGCCCTCTGTTGTCCTGCCAGGCAATTGCTTTGCAACACTCTCCAGGAGACGGAGAAGTATGAGAGCAAAACGCTTCCGTCAATCCTTGCGGAGCTGACGGAGAAGCATAAACCAGGCTTTAGTAAACATTCTATTTGGTGAGAGATAAACTTTATTGTATTTATCCTAGTGAATCTTTAATTAAACAGGTAAACTAGTAGTAGCACATTCAATGTCAAAGAAAGTAAAACGTTATTATCAGGAGAGGGAGAATGTAAGTGGTTAGCAGCAGTGTTCAAGCTGATGGCCCCCTCCATGAGGGCACCACATCTAAGCAGAACATCATTGTAGCTTCTTCTGGGGACAAAAACACTTAAAGAAAAATTAAAGTTAACAGCTGAAATAAGTTGGGAATTAACCATTCCTATATGTAACTTTTGTCTCCTGAAAAGTATTTTTAGCCTTTTGATCACCTAGCTCCAGAAAGCTCCCGAAATGTTGGTGCAAATATTCACATGGCAACATTTTTAAGGGTTTCCATCCATGTGAGGCACAGTTGTGCCTCCCTGATAGCCTTAATGAGATGATTTTTTTTGGGGGGGGGTTCTGCATTTTTGTTTTTCAAGCCTTGTGTATAATTTCATCAGCAGAGATAAATGGTAATGCATATTAACCAGCTCTATGTATTCCTCAATTTACTGATAAAAGGGAAGCGTTACAATTTGGGGTAGAAAATGGCTTTCAAAGCTGTTCAGGCTAAAGACACTCAGAAATGATGATGCCAGTGTGGCATGACGGAGACCAATGTGCCAGAGTTGCCACACAACTGTAAGGAAAGATAATCCTTAAAGACATTTTTAAACACATAAAGAATAACACTTTATGCACAGCCAAAATGAGCCACTTTCATGAGCTTTAGAAAATAAAAGCAGACAGAAGAAATCCCTATTACTAGAAGTGATATTCAGCTGAAGGCTTTGGGAGGCTCTAAAATGGCAGAACAAACACATCCAAGTTCAAAGTGTGTGTAAACAACTGATGCACCAGAGTTGACTGTGTGTTCGTTCCAGAACATCTTGGCCAGCTCTGTGTCTCCATCTTCAGTAAGAAGCTCCTGATTCTGACAGAAACAGTTTTTTAATGGATTTAGAAATACTTAAAGATGATACTTTCTTATTTTGCTGCATTTATTTAAGCAGATGTAAATTGTGGCAATTCATGTTTTATTATTTAAATCTGATTTATGTCAGATCCATGTTTTTTTCTGTTTGATTTTTCAGTTTTTTATGGCTATTTATGGGTCACTGGCACATTTCCTCTTTCGTCTTTCACAGTTTGTGTACAGCGTGGCTCTTTGAACCAGCCTTCACAGTTCCTGTAACAATACACCACTCGTCTGGACAGCACACAGTTTGAGCTGGTTCAGCTGACTGAATGTCACACACTTCTTTTGTATGTGAGAGGAGTCCAGCCAGCTAAGCAGAGCACAAAGTGCAGCTCTTAAATTGGTACACACAGCTGCCAAGGACAAAAACTCTGGCAGAGGCAAAATACTGCTACTGGGAGCGAGCGGAGGCAACAAAACCCAGTGTGTATTTGTTATCCTTGTTGTGAGGACATGAATCTTTTTATATGGTTAAATAAAACAACATGCTGTTTGTAGACACAAGACCAAGTGCCTGTAATGTAAATTATTTCATTTTTATCTATGGTCTTGCCTTAATGTTTAGTAAAGTTAAGTTTACTGGGAGGTTGGGATAGTGCAGCTGAAACTTCAAAAGGAAAATTCTGAAAAGTGTAAAAGATTTAAAAAAAAAGAACAGGAAAACACAAGTGAAATTATCTTAACAAGCAACGAATACATAAATACATTTGAAAGTTAAGGGAATACTTTGCACAACTTTTCATATTTTTAAACCATTTTCTCGAGCCAGTTTGTGCTAAAATGATCCTTTACAGGGTTAATGAAAGGCCACCCATCCCCTATCGCCCCCTGTGGCCAGAATATTCCACTTGCAACTTCAGACTGGCATGCCGCTCTGTTGGGACATAGAAAAATTGAGCTGACATACTTGACGCTGCAGTCTGCTTCCAGCACATTTCCTGCATGTTTTAGATCTTGAACACAGCTGATTTGTTTAACTCTTTAAGACTGGTGGGAGCACCGGCGCTCCCATTTGCATATCTGTGTTCAAATGCTTGTAAAACTGAAACTATATAAGATAGAACTTTTTTTTTTGCATATTAAACTGGAGGAGTTACGCTTATATCTCACACACTGAACATGTCCCAGAGCGCTGCATACTTCTGCTAATGAGTTTGCAAAAAACAACCAAAATGCGTAAATAAAAAGCATTCTCATTCAGACACAAATGGCTGTATCGTTCTGATCTGCAGCTCGCGGGGCTTCACACGCTAGAATAAATGTCATCACGTTGTCAACATGAACTGTCACATGATTATCTCTCACCCAATCGCATGCTATGGCTTCATTTTCCCGTGAATTGTAGTTCTTTGTAGTCCCAGGCCTTCAGCTTTATCATATGCTTTTTCACAATAATAAGTTTAGACAAACATATCCTACACACATCACACACCCACTACAAACTTCCAACACACTCACACACCACTACGAAAATGTTGATGAATCACAGACCCGCCAAACGGTACATCCTCCCTCCTCGAAGCAGTTGAAGCCATTACAGCGCCGAGTGATGTTTAAGTTTCACTTTCAGTTTCCTCAAGTATAAATTCATGCACCTTTCTTTATTATCATTATTATTATTAGTGAGAGAAAAGGGAAATTATATACAACTGAAAAATTAGCTACAAATATTCAGCACTATTATTTTAGACTCCTGCTGAATATTGTTATTTATGTTTTCGTTTTTGTTACAGTTTAAATAAATGAGTGTATCTCAGACAGTAAATTATGGAGGCACTTCAAATAAATTTGTTGTTGTTTGAAAGGATTGTGTGCAACCTTTTTTCATTGACAATTTTAAGGGATAAAGGTGTTGCCTTTCTGTATACTGAAAAATATGCGTAAAAACGAAAAACGATTTTCTGTTTCTAAAAATGAAAATATAGGTTCTGGTGAACTTGTTCTATGGCAGGTCTTAAAGGGTTAATGTAGTGATGAATCACTCCTGTAGACACTAATGAAGACTGGGAGACATTTCAGCTGTTAGAATAAGGCAGGGATTCCCTAAGTGTGGTGTGTGCGCGAGCTGCCGCTAGAGGGTGCACGAGGTGAAAAGTGTAATGGCTGCGGAGCTCAGAGAAGTCTGTCATATGTTACCATTAGCGTAGCCATAAACTCATTAGTGGGTGAGCCTAAGAAAAAGTAAGTGGGCCCAATAAATGTAATCGAAAACAAAAATGGTTTATCAGTGAACTTGGCCTTAAAAGAGTAAATTTTACTCATTGCTTTCTCTGCCTTGTGTGCGTGTGTGTGTGTGTGTGTGTGTGTGTGTGTGTGTGTGTGTGTGTGTCCTCCGCATGTGCCCTAGCTTCATAATAACAATGCGCCGAGCTTCAGCGCTCTGACCTGCGCACGCCGATATGTTCCGTATTTGATCATTTTTAACGATGTTGGAGAAATCTGAAGGTGGTGAGTCATTCTGGCAGATTGTAACTAACACCCTGTCTCATGCAGGTGTTCTGACATTGTAAACCTCACACACAGAACATTGTGGATGTAACAAAATAAACCAAGAAATGATTCCCATTCAGGCTATTAACAGTGCGCTGAAGATCTGAAGTTCAGAGTGCGTCTGTCAGAGGTCAGACGCGTTCCAGCGGAACCACAGCTCATGAGTGCACATGTGAGCACATCTGGGCTGGGCAGAAATAATTTTACAACATTCGTTTAAGTAGCGCCAATAATGAGACACGGTGACTGGAGTGGCTCATGGAGCTGTGCCGCACACACACACACAGACACAGATTCAATAAGCACACGCGCCGCGCCGTCGGACTGAAGGCAGAAATGAGCGCTGCCTCCTCCGTGATAAAAACTTTTAAGAGGTTTTATAACATTTTTCATTCAAGGTCAAACTAAGATATTAGCTTCTATTTTGGGATGACGTATGAAAGTCGAGTCCGCTCCAGCCAGTGACTCCTTTTGAACCTGACCACAACTCATGTTACCGCAGCATTTGTTATTCCAGTCCATGTGGCAGCGGATCGCAGATTCAGCCTCACCATAAAACAGCAATACGTCGGTCTGAGGCAAAAGTGAACCTCATGGCTATAGCTTTTCCATCTTTTCCCTATAGACATTTGATTACGCACAAGTAGGTGGCCAGTTCAGGTTTACACAGAGCAGAAGGAAGGAGAGAGCTCTCGCCACAGGTTAAACGTTCCTACTTTAAGAAAACCATTAAATTGCATTGTATGTGCTACCTGGGCACTCAAAATATTTATTTAAAATTAAATCAAACGAAATTGTAATGGCATTGAATGTTTATTAATTACTATTTAAAAAATGAAAGTGACGGGGAAAAGGTTGATCATATTTTTTTAACCCTGTCTGTCGAGTGACTGTTTAGCTTGACGTCTGATAAATAAATAAATATATATATATGGTCGGGACATAGAAGGGGGTGCGCAGCTAAATAAGTTTGGGAACCGCTGGATTAAGGTGCTAAAAAGACAAACGCTCAGCAAGGAGATAAGTTTTGCTTTCAGTTCTACCAACGGACACTAGGGGGTGCTAAAAGCAAGCCAAAACTGCCTAGTCTCTAAACATCAGTAAGAAAAATAAGACAAAGAAAATAAAAATGGGTATTATTGTTTTGTTTTTTTAACTGAACTGGTTTTGAGACCCTAAGCCAGGGGCCGGCAACCTGCGGCTCTGGATCCGCATGCGGTTCTTTCATCCATCTGATGCGGCTCTCTGTGCTCGTAAAATAATGAATGAATATTTAATTAACATGTTTTTTTATTTTACTGCATTCATTTTTTATCTGTATGCTAATTCTAAATGTAAAAATGGTAAACTTTAAATTATAAACAAACATGATAAAGACCTGAAATGACAGGTCACCTGCTTGTGCATAATCAGATGTCTCTATAGGTGCTTTCTGAGCTGTAGAGGATATGATATTCTGGACTTTTGCCTCAGACAGACTGATGGATGCATTGCCAAAAGTGGAGATGGGAACGAGCACCATTTAGCCAAAGTTTCATAATCAGGGAACATTTTCAAAGTGACAAGTAATTCTGAGGGACAGGGTTTGGAAAACACTTGCTTCAGTGAGAGGAATCTTCCCGCCTGTGCTCTGATTCTTCTATGCATGCCATGGTCTGTGTCTGCGTCTCCCCTCATGTGTCTCCTTGTGTCCTCCATTCGTCTCTAGGTGTTCCTTTTGTGTCTTCTAGCGCCCTCATGTGTCATGTCTGCATCTTCGTCATGTGTCTCCTGGTGTTCCCCATTTGCCCCTAGATCTTTAGCCCTCTAGGTTTCCCTCCTCAGACATCCCTCTCCCAGGTCCTGTCCTCTCTTGGCCCCCTCTTAGCCACGCCCCTGTAGTTTTCTTTCTGTAGTGTTTTCCTTTAGTGTCAGCTTCCCCTTAGAATATTAGTTATGTTCATGCCTTCTGGTCTTTTTTTTTTCTTTTAGGTCATTTTCCTTTGTTACAGCCTTTCATGATTCATGATTTCATGAGGTGAGTCTGACTATATCTAGTCGGAACCTCTCAATCTTGCACACCAACTCAGGCTCCCCCCACCAAAGAGGTGACATTCTATGTACCAAGAGCCAACATCTGTAGCCGAGGATCAGACCACCATGGTGCCCACCCTCGGCTACCACCTGTCACGCACTGCACTGCATGTACACAAACATGTAAATAAATCAGACCTCAGAAAAATAACTAAATCAGGCTTTAAGACCTCCTGTCTAATATTAGGCATCTTGGCATTAGGCTGGTATTTAAGCAACCTCCTGTGATCTCAATGTTTTTATTTATTTGGTCACATTAAATTCTGATTGCCTCTAAAAACAGCAACAACCGCATCAATCCAGCTTTTTAATAATAAACATTAATATAACATGAACTAATAATTATCAGAAAACTGCAAAAAGAAAGAGAAGCAAGCTTTGACCCACACTCATACTTTGAACAGTTTTCACACTTGAGAGTTGTGTGGTGTGTTAGAATGGGGAAGGAGCTCTTTTGTTAATGAGGAGTGCATATTATCAGGTTGTCTTTGTTGTTTTAATGTTGTTTTGGTGTGTCCCAGTGGCCTGTTGATTTGAGGCGAGCACTAAGTGGCTGTTAATGGCACATACACGGCTGTGCTTTTTAAAATAGCAGACTGCCCATTAGACTGGTATTAACAAGGTAATGGACTGTTACTAAACTGCTGAATGACTTTGCTGCTGTTGCCACCCAGCCAAGCCAGCGCCCGTGACACACACACACACACACACACACACACACACACACACACACACACACACACACACCATGCTCTGTTCAGGATAAATAAATACACAATAAAAGCAAGACTAGGATATGTCTATGGAGCGACAGAGGTTTCTAATTTTGTGTTTCTTTGGAGCTACAGGTAGAAAAAAGAATTGAGAGACAGGTGGGATATAACACAGCAGATTCAAAGACATAGCTGGGAGCTATGACTGTAGTTATTAAAGCTGCACTATGGTTGTTTACCTCAACCCAGCTGCATTCTTGTGTCTTAGAAATGATTGATAGGAAAGAAACGACAGAGTAATAAAAAACTAAGCACCAGTTATCTCTGTACATGCGAGTCTCCTCTGTCTATCAGATTGATTTTAGTCCTGAATAACAGTCATCTAAATGATATTCAGAACCAAACATGGATTAGCTGACACAGAGGGTGATGTTCACGTTTCAGTTTGTGCACATGTACAATTTTCTGCAGCATGATCCCTTCTCCTACGACACATGCTCTCTTACACACGTGTCTTCCAGTGTGGTGCAACGATAGGGCAGAGCAGCAGGGGGTATATCCCTTGGAAATCATTTCTCCCACTCCTTTCTTTCTATTTGTAACTCGTCCTTTCAAGCACGACGGCCCTTAAAGTTCAGTGGTGCATTCTTCAAAAAAGGCTATTACTGACTGCCTCTGATTCTGTATCATGCTGCGCACAGACTAGCCATCCCTCCTTTTTATGTCCCTCTCCTCCTGTCATCATTTTCTGAAGCCAAGACAGGAGAAGTCAGGCTTTAAGAAAGGCCTGTGACCAATGCCTTCAAACCCTGAGCCATCTCCGCCTCTGACTTTCCACCAGACACCCATATCCTAGCGCTGAAAGAGCCTTCGGCTTTTGATACTTGACAGAGCTCCTGCTTTGCCTCTTTCTTAGTGGATCTCTGTTTCACCATTTATCACACCCATACCTAATACTTGCAGGGCTTTTATGAAACACTGTATGATGGTAGGGGATATATGCAGCCCCTGAAATGTATTAGGAAACTGTGACATTTTGCTGAACCTGAACAGAAATGAGCAATGACCCAACAACCAAAAAAACACTTAGATTTCTGGTTTGATCACTGGCTGACTTTAGAGCTCATCTTTGACATTTACAAACTCCTATAGCCTCTGCCACTCATGCTTTAAACTTCTTGAACTAGAGGTGCCACTGAGCAAAAGTATCAAAAGTTGTGTTCTGGAGGATGTCACCTTAGCTTCCTCTATAAGTGCTCATCCCTTCCACATTTCCCTTTAGAAACTTTTCTCTCATCTGGGAATCCCTGTTCTTACAACAGCCTGCATGTAGATGGACCTCTGCACACGCTCTTGCTCTTCGCTCGTCCATTTGGTAGATGAAGTAGCAGCACAAGGTCCCAGCAGTAGTGGAGTCAATTTAACAGAGTGACATTGGTGACCATAAATAAAGCTTAGCAGTGCTTTGTGTTCATAAACCAGTTGCACTGTGTGGTGCTGAAGTGGGAAGCAGCTTTGTGATTGCATGTCTTTATTTCAGTCTCGCTTTTCTGCTACTTTCATCTGGACAATAACACAACTTCTGAGGTGTGCTACTTCTTTAAATGCTCTATCAGATCATAGGAACATCAGATCACACACACACACACACACACACACACACACACACACACACACACACACACACACACACACACACAGATCATAGGAACATCAGATCACACACACACACACACACACACACACACACACACACACACACACAGACACACACACACACACACACACACACACACACAGATCATAGGAACATGTCGTACTTTGTAGTGTCAAAAATATTATTGAGATAATATTCTCATGCTTATTTTGTAATTCATTAAAGGTGTGGCTTACTCGTTTATTCAATACATTTATAGTGTTCTTTAGTGTAAATCAATGCCTTATGAGTAATTTAAAAAAAGGCTATGATGCTCCTGTTCTGAGATGCAGACGTTTACTAGTGCAGAGGTGGGCTGAAAACAGCAGTGTTGCTCATTATTATTAATGATATGCACACACCTTGATTCTGATTGGCACAGAACGCGTTCGGCCAAAGTCACCGTCGCCAAGATACTCTCCACTCTCTCTCCTTGCTGCAAACAAAAAAAAAGAACCTTCCTGTGGGTGGGCACACATCAAGATGGGTGAGGCCATGAATGCAAATTTACAGTGTGACAAAGATTAGTGAGGATTTTCATCTTTTGTACGTTCTTGCTGTGTTTGTCTTCAAATTCCATCTTTGGTTCTTTTTTTAAACACAGATAAGGTTTTTCTTTACCTTTCTGACGTTTTGTTTGCGGCTGCAAACATCTTCAGAGCTAACGCTGATGGTGGCGTCACTTCCTATTCCGTTTATCCGCAGGCAGCAGAGGACGTTGTCGCCCTCTGCTGTCCGATCTCCCCTCTCCGACGATGCAGTCCCATGCGCGATCCAATGTGTAAACCCCATCGTCTCTGTTCATGGTCCCACATCCACGTCTCCTTATCTCTATGGCTTCCTTTATCCATCTTTTGTATTTCTGTTGTTTGGTGTTTATGATCCTTGTGTTGTCCCAGTCCATTATATGGTTTTCTCTTGTGCAATGATCTGTTACGGCTGACTTCTTTATTGTGCTTTCTGCTTCTTGTTTTGCTGCTCTTGTGTGTCTTCGACTTGTTTCTTTCTCGCACTCCTTTCCATGTTCTATTGTTTGTGTGTTGAGTTGGCGTCCGGTTTCTCCTATATATGTTTTATTGCAGAGTTTGCATGGGATTTCGTAAATGACTCCACATTTAAGTCCTGCTGGTATCTTGTCTTTTGGGTGTACTAGTCTGTTTCTAACTGTTGTGTATGGTTTTGTTGGTGTGTTTATGTTGTGTTTTTTCATTGTTGCTCTTATTTTTTCTGTTATGCCTCTGATGTATGGTAGGGTTATCACTGGTTTTGGTTCTTGTCTTTCTGGGTTTCTGGTTCTTTGCTTTGGTTGTTCTTTTCTTTCTGTTGTTGTTTGTTGTTTTCCTTTGTTTATCGCCCATGCTGGGTATCCGCAGGTCTTTAAAGCGTGTTGTATGTGTTTGTCCTCTTGTTTACGGTCTCTTTCTTCTGTTATCATGTTTGCTCGGTGATATAATGTTCTGATTACTGACATTTTGTGTATGGTAGGGTGTTCTGATGCCCATAATAAGTATTGGTCTGTGTGTTGTTTTCCTATATGTGTTTATGTTCAGGGTCCCATCGCTCTGCCTGGTTATTTTCATGTCCATAAATGCTATACTGCCTTCTGTTTCTGATTCATAAGTGAACTTTATGTTACCTGTGTCGTCAATTTTATTCAAGTGTTGTGTTAGTGTTTCTGTTTGTCCTTTTGGTATGATTTCCAGTATGTCATCTACGTAGCGTTTCCATCATTTTATTTTGCAATTTTGGGGGCAGTGGTTGTGACTTTTTGTTCTAGGTCTTCTAACACTGTCGTTAAAGATTTAAAGTAACCCTATATAGCTTTTGTTTATGTTTATGTATTTAGCAGACGCTTTCGTCCAAAGCGACTTGCAAGGCTTTTAACACTAAGCAATTGCTTTCAAACTGATTTCAGTGGTTCTTGAGCCAGAAACATATGGGACAGCACCATGTAACTCATGATGACCAGAAACTGGACTAACAGTTGTTTTGTTTTTGTTGGTACCATGTTAAAGCCTGGAAGTAAAAGGAAGAAATGGATGTGAAGAAATAGATGTTTTTTGAGGTAAACATTGGCATGGCCTACACTCAGTTTTCATTTCAAGCCATCTAAAAAAAGTAGCAAGAAAATTCTATTTGTGTTTCTTTGTTTCTGAACTGTCAATAATCATACATTCATAAAAACATGCAAAATACAACACTTTGTCTGTTGACACTATCTGCTAATCCTCTGGCAGGGTTATTTATGACAGTGGTAATTCAGCTCTCAACCAGCAGGGGCAGAAGCAGTAAACTTATTATGTGTATGATGATGTTTGTTTGTTTGTTTTTTCTAATTGTTGCCAATGGATGTTTGATTTAGTTTTTAGAGCACAGCACAAAGCTTTTGAACTATATTTCACTCAGCTGCCACAATTAAATAATGTTTTGTTGACACGTTTTCAGTCTGGCTCGGTACGCTTGGAACCACATCTAAGCAGGTACTAAAAAAGGGCCAGTCACTTGATACGTGTTACAAACGCCATGGAACCAGGCCGAACTGATTTGAGTCATGCCGAGTAGGGGCTTGGAAAAGGCCAATATAAGTCTGTCAACCATTAGATCAAATTTATCTGTTAATTGTAAGGTTGGCAGTTTGATCCCAGCTTACTCACCATATTTATTAAAGAGTTCTTGGGCAAATTATTGAACCCGTTTGACCTCTGATGTGTGTGATTTAATTAATATGATATGTGGTGTATATGTGTTAAATGTATATTTGTGACAAACGATTGTACTTACTGTAAAAGTTAGCCCCCCCCCCCCCTTCTGGTCCTCATGCCAGTTGTTCCCTCCCCCCAATTTCAAAAATCAAAACTGCGTCCATGCACTTGGACCAGCTCCCCCGGGGGAATCCCACGGCATTCCCTGACCAGATGAAAAACATAGTAGTCCCTCCAGCGTGTCCTGGGTCTTTCTTTAGGTCTCCTCCAGGTTAGATGTGCCTGGAAAACCTCACCCGGGAGGCACCCTAACCAGGTGCCTGAGCCACCTCAACTGGTTTTTCTCAATAAGACTTATGCAGTCCATTTACTGTACCAGCTTTCACATTTGTACTTCAAAAAAGTATCTGAAAAAACATATTTTGGTTAAATATATATTGAATAAGTTAAATATACATTAATGAAATATGTCTGCTCTATTTATCGTGTCTTTGTAGAACTGGCAGTATTACACAATGGGAAGCAGTGGCTAATCCGTAGCTTTGGACTCAGGGGATAACAGACCATTGATGCTGAAGTGCACTCAAAGATGTTTCTGAATTCTGTGTCATCACTAATGAGACCAAACACATCCCTGAACATGTTTCTACAGTGACAAAACCTAGACTCTCCCTAATACCACAGCAGAAATTTTCATTGTGTGTAAGACAGTCATAGTGACTATCCATGTTTCTATCCATGGCTCCTACTGATGGAGCCCTGCTGTCTGGTGTATGATGTCCACAGGCCGGCGTTTTACCTCCACCACCTCTCCATTAACATAATTAAAAAGTCCTTCAGCTCAGGCTTGAATACTGATGGCAGCCCAACACCTTGTTTCCCCTCCTTCATGTCCCTCCGACGCTTGTCTCCTTTTGTCTGCGTGTCTCACTCTGTCACTCCCATCGTCTGTGACCTCCACCGTCATCACAGCTGCCCTTGAAGAGCAGAAATCTCTTCATTTCACTGGGACCAGCCAGAAGGGGGCTTGATTGTGGCAAATTGATCTATAATCACACAGTGCTCAGAGCTTTTTTGTCCTGTCGCCTCTTCATCTCCACTTGAGAGGCTCGCTGTTGGCGTATTTACATGCTGGCTTCTCAAGGGTTTCCTCTGCTGCCACCCTTCTATCACTTCCTTCTTTAATTCCCTTTCTCTTTTCTCTGCCTCCCTTTGTACCCTTCACCCCTTTTATGACGATGCCAACCAATTTCCTTCTCTCTCAGTTCCTCCTCTTTCTGTCTGGACGTGATGCCAGTCGCCCTGCCTCAACATGGGCATTGTAATCCTCTCCGTAGACTCTCCGTCTTTCACACACACACTCAGACTAAAGCACCTCACCTTTGACTGAGTGCTTCATCTACACACAATCTGATTGTGAAAATAACGAGTGTGCTGAGATTTTTCATTCTTAGAAGCAGCTTAACTTAATAAATACAATCTCATCTAGTTTGTTTTCTCCTGTTTATCCACTGGTTACCAAATAAGTGGCGCCTCTGGTTCACGTTTGGCACCAACACTGTTTTGCATTCTTCTGTGGCAGATGATACCGGATTTCCCAGGAACGACTCATGAAGCTGCATGTTGTTCCACTGAGAGGAGCGCTGACAACGGTCCATGTGTCTGCAGATGTTGTATTACTCTCATCTCGAAAATTACTCAGTGAATGGAAATGGATCTTAGCTGTCGGTGTCCAGACGAGCGAGCCGCCACAAAAGCTTTCCAGGCCATGCTTCACTTTTGTCAGGGGGCGTTGAGTAGTCGTGCATTTTTACCCTGATAACTTGCTTTCGGTTTCATAAGTCACCTGAAAATGTCAGCTAGTTAGGCCAGGATGACACGCCATTTTTCATCTGAATAATTTTGCTCTGAGCCAAGCAGTCAGATTTTTGTTCCTGAAAGAAAAAGTTTCACCGCTCTCCAGGAAACGTTGGTGTTGTTCATTTTCTTCTATGTGAACGCAGAAAATGTCAAATGAGGGCCTCAATTGATAGGCAATTTCTGCTTTTGTGTTTTCTGTTTGATTTATAATCTGCGGGCCATTTTTAACGTCTCTTACTGGAGTTACTGTTTGTTTTTAGCATCAATAGCTGCCACTTCAACTTAAAGGTACAGAAGTTGACAAATTCACAGGGATCATCCTGCTGAGGAAAGAAGCCCCTATAATAATTACTATAATAACCGATAGTAGTAATAATAACGGAAAATCTTGGAGTTTATTTTGGAAAACAAACTTATGAAAACAGCCTGGAGAAAAACTATTAATCCCCATAACCTTACATTTTGTTGAGTGAGCTTTTATAGCAATCACTACAATCAAGTGATTTCTGTACCTCCTGCTAAGACTTCTTCACCTGTCTTTGGGTATTTAGTCAAACTGCTCCAGCTGTCTCCGGTCTGAAGGGTTCCTTCCCCACGCTGCCGGTATCAGCTCCCTCCACAGATGTCACAGATGTTTAGATCAAAGCTTAAACAGTGACAGATCAGAAAAGTCCAAAGTGGACCAAAATACTCTTGAGCTTTTATTGGACCTGAACAGATTCAAGACACTGTGTGACTGATGCAGCAATGCATCTAGAACCAAACATCTCATCTGTCCAAGTGACACTGTTGTGGTTGTTTTGGGCTTTATTTATGTATTTTTGGCAAATTTCTGTCTCTTTTGGGAATTGCAACAATAATGTCTTCTTCAGTCATTTTTCATTAAATCCACTTTGGCTCTAAAAGCAGCAGATGCTGTGATCTGACATCGAGGAACCTTGACCTTGGAGTTCACTTCTATTCTCTTTGGAACTGATTTTTGGTTATTTTTGTATCATCGGTCTCTTCAGTTTAGCATCACTTCTTCTGGCAGCCACATCCAGGTGAATTGGTAACAGCCCTGTGGATTGTAACTAGGGATGTAAGAAAATATCCATATGGCAATATATCAGGATATTTTTTCCTGTGATATTACATCAATATTCAAAAGCAGAGCATCTAATTTTTGGAAGAATTTACATGCAAACGTTGTGTATTTTCTTTTCTTTTGGTGCATTCAAATGCCGGCCGCTAGTTGGCAGCAGTGTGCAGTGGATTTTGTTTCCACCATTGAAATGTAAATCCCTCTATAATGGTTTAGATACCTCATGTGAAACAAATTGAGTATCAGTTTGGAATGTTTATTTAATTTTCCTACAATAAATTCAGTCAAAAAAAATGCTAATACCGTCTGACTGAATGTATCGCAATACATTGTATCTTCTCCCCGTATCGTGTTACATATCGTATCACCAGAATTTCACCAATACACATCACTAATTGTAACCTATATCCAGTCCAATTTTATTTTCATGGCGCATTTAAAAACAGCATGTCAGCTGACCAAAGCACTGCACAGAGTCAAACCTAAAAAGCCATTCAAATTCACATACATACAGATTAAACACAGATTAAAACTGTCATAAAATAGAAACACCTAAAATTAAAACAAAAGTTTAAAACAGCCAATAAAAGAGAAGTCACTAAAAACAGAAGAGAGTTACAGCATAAAAGACTGATCATTGACCAAAAGCTAAATAAAAAAAATGTGTCTTCAGGCTGGATTTAAACTGGGCCAGTGAAGAAGCCTGGCGTACCACCAGAGGGAGCGCGTTCCAGAGTCTGGGAGCAACAAAGGCGAACGCTCGCTCCCCACGAGCTTTATAATTCAGTGTCGGGACTTTGAGTAGAAGACGATCAGCAGACCTTAGCAACTCTGACAGGTACAAGGGGGCTAAACCATTCAGGGCTTTGTAGGTAAAAGTTAAAACTTTTTGTTGAATTCGAAATTGTACTCCAGTGTAAATCTGCCAGAATATGATTGATGTGACAGCGTTTATTTGCATTGGAAAGAAATCTGGCTGCAGCATTTTGGACTTTCTGCAGACGATTTGGGACAGATACATTTACACCAATTAGAATGGAGTTGGAAAAATACCCCCCCCCCCCCCCCCCCCACACACACACACACACACACACACACTGATAGTGATGAGCTTCATTGTGTCCACAGCTTCCCTGGGGCACACTAACAGAAGTGAGGTTCACAGCTCCACTGGTTCCTCTAGCCACCATCAGAAGACCAGGGTGAAATGTACCCAAGGACTCAACAACTGACAGACTTAGCCTGGATTCAAACCCACAACTCACCAGTTACAGGGTGAACTCCTAATCACCCTAATGTCTCCAATCATTCAGACTTTTCAAACAGACACTTTTACCACAGACAATGAGCAATTCATGTAAAGATTTATTTTAAGTAATATGTTTTGCGTTTATTATGAAATCATTTTATTTTGCACTCAGAGGTGCCTTCGTACCCGATACCCATGAAGTGCATTTATAGAAGTATCTCACGCACTAACGGTATAAAAAAACGATGTTTGCTTACCCTTTTTGCCCTTCACACCCTGGAATCCCTCTGCCTCTCAGCATGGAGCCCCAATTGTCAGCTTAAGAACTGTTTAGCTATATATAGAACACCAAAATGTGTTTAAAGTGCAAATCCTGCTTTTTGTTTTCCTTTTTGACTTTCTTCCTCTCTGTTTCAGCGTATTTTAATGCATTCATGCTTCTGTCTGTATGGTTTTACCATGTAAATTGATACTTAATCTTACTTTAAACTTTAGGCAGTTTTCTCCCTCCTTGGGCGGCCCTCCGTCCCTGCCCCGCTCTCATCACTCTGAATGGTTTAGCTGTGTGCTGTGGTGTGTGTTCGATAGCGGGAGACGCTTTATGAATGTGTGAGAAGGCCTTGGCGGCACCCCTGCTCCCTCACATTAAGATGAGCTGAATAAATCTAAAACATGCCACAGGCTGTCCTACACACACACACACACACACACACACTCACACATGTACTCACACAAAAGAATTTAAGTCCGAGACCTGTTCAGTTCCTGGGGAAAAAAACAGAATCATAAAACTCTTATCACTTTAAACCCCTCCACACACACACACACACACACACACACACACACACACACACACACACACACACACACACACACACACACACACACACACCTCTGTGTTTGTCCTTGAGGAGGTGGAGGGGTGTCGGGGTGGTGTCAGTAGGGGCAGCGAAGCGGTGTGTGTGAAGGTTTGATGCTTGTTGGGACTTGCTCAGCTGGTCAGTACACACGCTGCCTCTTGTCCCCAAGGCTCTGGATAAATTCAACGTCAGTGACAATTTACAGCCCGCGCCCATCCTCGATATGACGTCCTGAGCAGAGCGCGGAGCGTGTCTTGTTGTCGTTTCACCAAAGTGAGGCTAATTTATTACAATGCGAAACCCACCAAGCAGAGATATAAGGGAGGCCTTGGTCTGAGACGTGCTGCCTAAAACTAGCTGATGTGATATTTTTATTGTTTCTAAGGAGTAAATAGATCTAATAAATAAATTTTCTTTTGAATTCTTTTTCTATGTGAAAGCCAAACTGATATTTATCATTTATTGTCAAAAAGTATGGACACCAGTGATTTTTTTTACTCTCCCTTTTTCTGCAGTATCACATTTGCTTTAAATAAGGATAATTGCATTTAAATAAATGCCCTGCCTTCAGGAAGTCTTGACGGGGCTTCTTTTGTATTGGCTGAAGAGGGATGAAGATGAAGAGCTCAGTTAATTACATCTTGTCACAAGTTATGAATCTGAACCCAAAGTTCTGACTGCTGTCAAAGAAAGAGCTGAGCAGCACAATCAGGACTGACCTTCACGATCCATTAGATTTATGTTGAGGTTTTTTTTTTCAGCAGCACTTTTCTCCGCAGTCAGTAGTAATTTACATATTTATCATAGCTGATCTGAGTTTGACATCCATTATTTTTTTCCCCTTCTTGGTAAGCCACATGAGAAAGAGCAGTAGTACACCGTGTGGCTGCGGTGCGTGACTTTGGCAGGTGGGAAATATGCTGAGGGAGCATTTTGGTTTGAGAGTGTGGGCATGAATTTTGCCTTGACTGCTTTCACTCACTCATTGTCACCCGCCGCCTCCCCTTTCCCAGCCCCTCCCAGCCGTGTACAGTAGCATACACCTCCGTGTTTACTGTACGTGCACTTCTCTTCTAATCTTTTTGCATTGTTTTCTTACTAACTTGTATAAACACACATTTTATAAGGTACCAGGCACAGACAGGACTCATGGCCTCTCAGGAGTGGGTACTGCTTTCACTGCTGTGGGCAGTTTAAATCACAAAAATAATTTAGCTAAATAACTTATAGGAGAGTCACATTTCATACCAGAGTGGAATTTCACCAGCAACTTCACATAAATCATATCAGAATAAATGATCTTTTATTTATTTATTTAATGTTTTATGGCATTTTTATCCTTTTTTTGTCTGTATACAGAAAAAATAGAAACATTCATACAAAGAAGGATTACATGTTTACTCTAATTCCTTAACTTCTGGCTTTTCTCCTCTGCAACTCATCCTCCCTGCTGATCTCTACTGCCACCTTGGGGTCAGGAGACACCAGTGTGCCACTGTGCTCCTGACCCTAACCCAAACTTGACCTCATCCTTACATGTTAAATGTCACCAGCACCTGAAGCCACGCTGTGATTTTCCCGTACATCTAGCAGATCTATAGCAGCAGCTTCCTGCCGGCTCCCCGTGGACATTGGGGTGCCTATGGAATGGTGGAGCTTAATTTTGTGCTACAATGCTTGGCTGCACACACCCAGATACAGAGGAACGCAGAGATACAGGCGGGTAAACACAACAGCTACTTGGGGAGCCTTTTGTGAGTGCCCTGAGGAGACATACACGGAGAGAGAGAGAGAGAGAGAGAGAGAGAGAGAGAGAGAGAGAGAGAGAGAGAGAGAGAGAGAGAGAGAGAGAGAGAGAGAGAGAGAGAGAGAGAGAGAGAGAGAGAGAGAGAGAGAGAGAGAGAGAGAGAGAGAGAGAGAGAGAGAGAGAGAGAGAGAGAGAGAGAGAGAGAGAGACCCATGTGGGATAAATAGTTCATCCGTTGTAAGCTACAGGAGTCTTCTGGAAGATATTGTTTTGATGAAGCAACAAGGTCACATTAACGCTGACATGATGATGGTTGAAGGCTGCGACTTTGGCACCCAACTTTTTGAAAAACAGCTGTTTTTCTTTCTGTGTGGGACATTCTGTACAATGTACGTGTGTGTGTGTGTGTGTGTGTGTGTGTGTGTGTGTGTGTGTGTGTGTGTGTGTGTGTGTGTGTGTGTGTGTGTGTGTGTGTGTGTGTGTGTGTCATTGTTGTGTGCTTGTATCAGAAGCCTGGGTGGTCGCCTGGGGTTGAGTCCGAAGTAGAATTTCTAAGTGATGGAATTTCACAGCCACCGAGCACCCAGCGGCCGGCCGAACTGCAAGCACTCACATTTACAAGAACTGGCCCACTCCGCCCCTCAGAGACTCCTGAATGGCAAACCCATTTGTCTCTGTGAAGGGC
>NC_091748.1:56087625-56117625 GCF_043380555.1 Nothobranchius furzeri | reverse complement strand
TAGGCCAGGGATTCTTTTGCCTCTCTCTGTTCCTGATGTTAATTATAGGCAAGCGTCGTGTTGTTGGGATTACTGAAGGTCAGTGTGTGTCCTGGGAATGTGCTGCCCTTTTGTACACTCCTCTAATCCTGATAAGAGAGGAAGCAGGTAGGGGCGGGACATTGGGCAGGCCAAAGATGTGGTGAGGCGCGGAGCTGGCATTGGGCAGATTAACCTTTTTCCCAGATGCTGACACACTGATCGATAGACTCTTTCATGGCAGGGTGATCCACTCATGCCTGTGATTCACACACACACACACTTAAACACAGCCACATACACATGCTTAGTGTAGACAACGAACACAAAGACAGACACAAATAAACACAGCTATAGGGCTGCTTCAGTATTGATGAAGGATTGTGTTTTCACCTGTTTGTCTGTATTTTCTGTTCAAATAAAACAAATCTGTTTTAGCACATGATGTTTGAACCTCGGCTTCCTCAACCCCAAAAGCATGAATCCCCATACTAAGCAAGCATGTAGCGAGAGTGGAGAGAAAAACTCTCTCCCTATGACAGCTCAGCAGAATGCTAGTGTAGCTGCTTCTGTGGAGAAAAACGCTTAGAAGGAAAATAATGTTAACAGTTAAAAGAACAGGAAAATATGCAATTAGAAAGTAGTGGTAGAAGAAAGTAGTAGAGTGTGGAAAGGGGTCAGTTTTTCTTCCGGCTCTTGGAGAGTACAGACACTTTTTTCTCCTCTCCCTCCCTCCTTTTCCCAAGGCTCTCTGTCCTGTGCCTGTGCACAGCGCTTTCTACATTTTTTCTGGAAAATGGAAATTATTTTAAACATGGATATGATCAGTTAGTCTCTCAACGCAATTGACAAAAAATTTTCAATGATGAGAAGGGGCTCCCAGATGCCCCTCTGGGACAGAGACAGATGGGTATATCATGGACTCCTGGAAACAGTGGAACCTGATATGCCTCTCTCAACTGTCTGTGGAGGATTCTGAAGATGTCTGGATATTCGTCGTTTTGGTGTCGGGATTCCTGCTGTTTGGCCTGAGCGGTTACCTGGCATACCGGAAAATGTACGAGCTTTCGAGGAATATTGGCTTAATTCAGAGCTCAGGGATTGAATGCATCGCGCTGTGAACGCACAAAATCAAATAATTGTCGAGATGAGTCGTAAGCGTGGAACTATGGCTGAGATTCAGGCTCTAGCACAGAAGGTGGATTCGATCAAGGAGAGAGCTGACAAATCAGCACGGATTGGAATAGATTAATAATGCCATTATTGGACCTGGAGAGGTTGAAGACCAACAGAACTCTAAGGTAGAGAGGAAATTATCTCTGTCTGTATCCAAAACAATTCTTGTCATCTGAATCTGGTGCCTGTGAGGCTGAAATGAAAACTCCCCCTCAGAAGAAATGTGGAATGCTGCAGTCGCTATGGAAACCTTCTCTCCCTATCCCAGCCTGGATGGGACTGTGAACGGTGAAGGCTGTGGAACCGTATCTAGGAGTCAATGTGCTCTCTAACCCATAACCCCCCCCCCCCTCCCCCCTGTCCAAACGGAGGTGATGAGTGCTGCTCTTGCGGCTGCATGAACCAAAGTGAGGAGAGTCCCAACCCTACCTCCCCACCTATTGGACACTTATGTTGTGTATCGTCTGAAGTCTGTGTGCATATTTGTCTGAGGTGGTTTTTTTGCATAGCAAAGCTATCCTCTCTGTCGGGGGTAACTCTGAAGTGCCTTTTTTCCCCTCCCCCGACTCTATCGTCATATAAACCCTCTTGATCTATGACGGTAGCGCGACTCGTGTTGTGAATGACCACAGTCACCAATTCTTGTCATGTGTCTGAAATAACAGTATTTCCCCCTGGGATTAATAAAGTATCTTTGAATTGAATTTGCTTTTGAAGTCCTTTGGCAGTCTAAGCCTATTGCAGCCCAACTACAGGGGTAATTAGCCTTTTAGGCAGGGCCAGAGAGAACCATCTTTACTGACTGTATTCCTTGCTGTACACTCCACCTCTGTCTACTTGGTTTAAAAACACTATAAGATGCACCATTTTGGCCAGGGGTCAGTCATATAATTTATAGACTGACCTGCGGTTAAATCTTGGATGTCTGAATACTTCTTGTATTTCAATGAATCTAAAACCGAAGTTCTACAAGTTGGCCCAAAACAATCAGGTGGTACTGACTGTTTGGATTTGGGGCCATTAACACAGTTTCTTAAGCTTGTGGTCAAAAATCTCAGTGTGAAAATGGACAACTAGTTTTGTCTTGATTAACACATTAGCTCAGTGATGAGTGCTAGCTTTTTTCACTTGAGACAGCTAGCAAAGATTAAAACCCTGTTATCTCAACAAATATTTTAAATTCTTATCAATGCGTTTGTGATGACTGGGCTGGACTACTGTAATGTCCTGCATGTGGGCATCAGCCAGTCTCTGGTTTCATGTCTGCAACTGGTTCAGATTGCCGCAGCACGTCTTTTAATTGGTACCCGGAAGTATGGCCATATTTGGCCGGTTCTTTTGGGCCTTCATTGGCTTCCGGTCAGAATTGATTTTAAAGTTTTGTTACTTGTTTTTAACTGCCAAAATGGTCTTGCCCCACAATATTTGTCTGAGCTTTTGACTTCTCGTGTGCCTGTGCAGTCTCTTCGGTCGGCTGATCGTGGACTACTCATTGTGCCCCTGACAAAACGTAAGAGCAGAGGAGACAGAGCCTTTTCGGTAATTGGTCCCAGGTTATGGAACACTCTGCCTTAGTAAAACAGGCAGACTCCATTACTGTGTTTACAACTCGCCTGAAGACTCACCTTTTTTTAGCCTTCCATTGATTTGGTTGTTTTTTTACTGCAACTAGTATAGGATTGCTACAAATTGTGTTATTTATTTCTTTTTATGTATGTTTTTATTGTTCAGCACTTTGGTACACATTGTTGTTTTTTATTGGTGTGTTATAAATAAATTGGATTAGATTGGAGTGAATTGAACATGTCACCCCAGAATGGTACAATATGAGTCTGAGGTCCACACCACTGGTCATGTATTACCCATCCCCTCCTACGGCTGATAACCAGCCAATCAGCATTCATCCTGCTGCAGCTCCTCTTCTCCTTCAGCTTTGCAGAGTTAATTTAGAATCCCGAGTGACCTCTCCTCTCCTGTTTCTCTCCTGCCACGGCCCGTTAATCCCTACAGACACAACAATCTGGTCTAGAGCTCTCAAAGACCAGTGTGATTGACAACTTTGCTACCAGGAGCCATTGTTCTATAGGATGTTTCATGACATGGCAGAAAGTCATAAAAATCATAGGATTTTTTTTTTCTTTTGGTAACAAATATTGGATGGCTCAACAACTTTCTATAATCAAAGCAGTTCATGTCCTCTAAAGCAGGGGTATTCGATTCTGGTTCTGGAAGGCTGGTATTCAGCACGTTTTAGTGGTTCTTCTGCTCCAAAACACTTGATTCAGTGGTTGAAACACCTGTGCAGCAGCTCATCAGGCATCAGAAGCCTGTTAATCACCTACTTATTGAAATCAGGTGTGTTGGAGCAGGGTTAAAACTAAAACTTGCTGGATACCGGCCATCCAGGATCAGAATTGAATACCCCTGCTCTAAAGGTCAATTGTACCTCTATCTCACATGCACGTCAGTTGTAGTTGTGAAAGTGTGACACTGTAGGAGTTGGCAGATGGACAAAGGATCAGAGGAGGTATTTGTTACCAAAAACAGCACTTTATTCTCCACTCAACTCATAACTACTAAATCACCATGACAACTCGGCTTCACAATAAAAGCATGTACTTCCGTTTTTTTTGGTAGTAGAATATACCCTTCTCGTGTGAGATTAACACATCAAGCAAACACCACACAGGCCCCCCCTAGAACACAGAAGGGCAGTAAAACACAGAAAACCCCCATTTAATAAAAGTGAAGCAAACAGCAGCTATAACGATGGGGCAACTTTAGGAGCCGGCCACCTCTACTGGTCTTAGTTTGATGGACAGAGTCCATCTCGGACTGTAAAACCCTCTGTGGGTGAGTGACCAGGCCAGTAGGAAGGGGCTTTGGCGGCCGACCACGACGAGGTGGTACAGCCAACTCTACAGGCACGTCGGGCAAGAAATGAGCTGACTTA
This sequence comes from Nothobranchius furzeri, assembly GCF_043380555.1. Lineage (NCBI taxonomy): Eukaryota > Metazoa > Chordata > Actinopteri > Cyprinodontiformes > Nothobranchiidae > Nothobranchius > Nothobranchius furzeri. The sequence continues at coordinate 56,113,478 of NC_091748.1, read as the reverse complement.
AGACGGTCTATTGAAACCTTCTCCCGACCGCCGGCCGATTCAATGAGAAAGTCCTTGGGGCCCGCCTCACAGACCCGAAACAGGCCGTTGTAATGCGGCTGCAAGGGGAACAATGAGAGTCATGGCGGACAAACACGTACTCAGCTGCCGTAAGGTCTTTAGGAATGCATACGTGCGGAACAGAGTGGTGTACTGTGACAGGGACGGAAAAACCTGCCTGTTGAACAGCATTTGGAAACCTGAGTGCCACCACACAGGAACCAGAACCTTCTGCTATGAACTCACCAGGGACCGTAAGGGGCTGACTCAAAACAAGCTCAGCAGGGGAAGACTTTAAGTCTTCCTTCGGAGCAGATGGTAAGCCCAAAAGGACCCATGGCAAACGGTCCACCCAGTTTGCTCCAACGAGAAAGACTTTAAGGGCTGCCTTCACCGTACGATGAAATCTCTCGCAAAGACAATTGACCTATGGGTGGTAAGCTGCAGTGTGGCGAAATCTGACCCCTCAGTTGTTAGCAACCTCCATCCACAGTTCTAAAGTGAACTGGGGCCCCTGTCTGAGGTGAGGTTAAGGGGTACCCCGAAACGAGACACCCAAGTCGAGATAAAGGCACGCGACATCTGCCGCAGTAGTTGAACTTAGAGGTACGACTTCTGGCCAACGGGTGGTACGGTCCACCATGGTGAAAAGGTGGGTGAAACCACAGGATGGAGGCAATGGGCCAACCAGATCCACATGGACATGTCAAAACCTCACTTGTGGCTCGAGAAAGCACTCTAGTAGGGCTTTAGTGTGTCTCTGAAATTTGGCCTGTTGACATGCTAAACAGGAGGCTGCCCAGGTTCTGACGTCTTTGCGCAGGCCCGGCCAAACAAACTTGTTGCCCACAAACTTGATAGAGGCCTTTACTCCAGGATGTGACAAAGAGTGAATGGAATCAAAGACTCAGCATCTCCATGAGAGAGGGACCAGAGGACAAGGTTTGCCCAATGAGACATCGCACAAAAGGACTGCCCCGGTGTCACCAAATGGAACATCCTCAAGGCGGAGGCTGGAGTCTGCAGATACACATGTACGGGCAGAAATGTCCGACTTCTGGTTTGTTGCCGTGGCTGCGTAGTCCACACCCAACAGGACAGCACCGATAGTCAACCTAGACAGGCTGTCGGCCATCAGGTTGCATTTGCCGGCAACATGATGTATGTCAGTTGTAAACTCTGATATAGCAGACAGCTGTCACTGCTGGCGGGCAGCCACGGTTCAGAAACCTTTACCATGGCAAAAGTCAATGGTTTGTGGTCGGCAAAGGCTGTGAACTCGCGACCTTACAAAATGAACCAAAAATGGCGAGTCACCAGAAAAAGGGCGAGGAGCTCCTTGTGAAACGTGCTATATTTCTGTTCATTAGGTTTGAGTTTTCAACTAAAAAAAGCGAGAGGCTGCCAGGCTCCCCCGACCCATTGCTTGCACACCCCGCCAATAGCGAAATCAGAGGCGTCTGTGGTTTGGGCCACGGGAGCATCTGGGGTAGGGTGTGCCAGTAGCGCAGCATCTGCCAATGCCATCTTAGCTTCATCGAAGGCACTTAGCATCTCCTGTGTCCACACGACAACTTGATTGCCCTTCTTACCCTTGAGGGAGTCATAGAGAGGGTACATAAGGTGAGCTGCTCAGGTAATGAAACGATTGTAAAAACTGACCATCCCCAAAAACTCTTGCAGAGACTTCACAGATGCAGGGCGTAAAAAAGTCGCAACTGCCTGTACCTTCGCAGGAAGGGGGGCTGCACCTTGAGGTGACACCAGGTGGCACAGATACTCGATGGAGGACAACCCAAACTGACGCTTGCTCAGGTTAATCACCAAACCATGTTGACTAAGTCTGTTGAAAAGCAAACTGAGGTGTTCCAAGTGTTCGGGGACTGATGAGCTAGCAACCAGAATGTTGTTCAAATAGAGACAAATAAGAAAGGCAGCCTACGTAAAACAGAGTCCATGAGATGTTGGAACATTTGTGCAGCCCCTTTAAGTCCGAAGGGCATCTGTAGGAATTCAAAAAGTTGAAAAGGAGTATTCACCACAGTTTAGGGTACGTCCAAAGAATGCACTGGGTCCTGATGGTACCCCCTCACCAAATCAAACTTAGAAAATACTTTGGCAGATGCCAGATGGGTAGACAAGTTTTGAATGTGAGGAATGGGATAGGGATCATTGATGATGGCGTTGTTAAGGCGCCTGAAATCACCACAAGGGCGCCATCCACCATCAGCCTTGGGAACCATGTGGAACGGCGACGCCCAAGGACTGTGAGAGTGGCGCACAATCCCGAGTTGCTCCATATTAGTGAACTCTCCCGTGCTATCTGTAACTTAGCGGGGTCCAGTCGATGGGGACAGGCAACGACTGGAGGACCAGTGGTTGGATCGTAATGTTCAACCCCGTGTTTTGCTACAGCAGCAGAAAACATGGGGATTGTGATCGAGGGAAACTTGGCCAGCAACCTGTGGAACTTGTCACCCGAGGCTAGCATTTTTAGCCAAAGGTACAGGTGAAGAACCTCCCAGAGAGCACGAAAAAGTTTCAAAAGAGACAGCATCAACTAGACATGTTAGCTATGTCCACCATCAACTGAAAAGCACACAGGAAATCAGCACCCAAAATAGGTACAGAAATCCAGGCTATCACAAAATCCCATTTGAAACTGCAGCCATTAAAACAGAGCGTCACAAACCGGGTCCCAAAAGTCCGGATAGGAGTTCCATTTGCAGCATCCAGCTGGGGACCATGCACAGAAAACCAGGTGTCAGCAGCAGAAGCTGGAATAACACTCTGCTAAGGTCCTGAATCGACGAGGAAACGTCCTGAAGAAGCGTTTGTCAGGAAGAGCAGCCCGTTTGATGAGCCAGCGTTAACTGCTGCTAGTGAGCACCGACTTTTCCATTTCCCTGGTCGGGGAAGGAGCAGGGTGGAATGCAGCATCTCGCCTTAGATCCAAACTTGCAGTGGTAAAAACACAGTCCAGCGTTTCTTGTCTTGTAGTCCGTGACAGCTGTCACCAGGGCGACGGTGGCACAGGAGTTAAGTGCTCGCCCCGTAATCGGAAGGTTGCAGATTCGAGTCCCGCTCAGTCTGTCGCTGTCGTTGTGTCCTTGGGCAAGACACTTAACCCACGTTGCCTGCTGGTGGTGGTCGGAGGGACTGGTGGCTCACCTCTGTCAGTGCGCCCCAGGGGAGCTGTGGCTACATCATAGCTCATCCCCACCAGTGTGTGAATGTGTGTGTGAATGGGCGAATGACTGACTGTGTTGTAAAGCGCCTTGAGGGGTTCCATGACTCTAGAAGGCGCTATATCAAATACAGGCCATTTACCATTTACCCACACATTCTGACACGGCTCAGCTGGCGTTCGAGGGACGATCGGCATGATGGCATGAATGTCATGCGCCCTGAAAGCCAGCTGGATCTTGTCTGCTTCCTCCGCCAATGCTCGGTAGTCCTTAGAGTGCAGAAACTCGGAGCTGGCTAAAGCGGTGCGAACAACAGCGGGTAGCTGGCGTAGGAAAAGATGAGTAAAAAGAAAAGAAGTGTCACCTGTTCCAAGTAGCGCCAACATGTTCTCCATCAGTTCAGATGGTTTGCTATCTCCCAAGCCATTGAGCGAGAACAGGTGGTCAGCTCTCTCTTTCTCTGACAGCTGGTAGATCCTGAGCAGATTGTCCTTCAAAACACCATATTTGTTAGCCTGCAGAGGCTGCCGCAACAGCCCAATTAAACGGCAGGTAGAACCAGCGTCCAGTGTGGCGACCACTTGAAAGTATTTTGTGTCATCACTTTTAGTTCCTGGAAATGGTGCATCGGTGAACCCTAACGCAAACTCGTTTTTGCTTCAGACATGCATTTTCCTGTATCAGCTGCAAATGTAGATTTTTTTTTTTAAGTTTATAGTATTTACAGAAAATGTGAAACAATTTCTTAAACAAAATTAGACAGGTGCATACATTTGGGCACCACAAAAAAGAAATGAACTAAATATTCAGTAAATCATCCTTTAGCAGAAATAACAGCCTCTAGACACTTCCTATAGCTTCCAATGAGTCTGGATTCCGGTCAAGGGTGCAGATAGGATTTTCAAACTGCGGGGATGTACCCTTCCCCAAACACATACACACACACGCACACACGTACACATACACAAACAATAGCAAGAGCCTTAACTAGAGCTCACTCAGTTAGTGTAATTTCATCCAATGTTTTACGAAAAAACTAACACTATTATATACGTGTTTGAAGCCATTGTGCAATGGAACGCTGGCAACAAAGCTTTGCCTGATCAACACTATCCAAATCAGTCATTTGTTATTCTCCCAATCAATTACTCACCAAAACCTCATGCTTTATGCAAAACTTGTTTTATTTAAACATTAACTGATTTTCAGCATACCAATCTTTTAGGGTTGGGCAATAAATAAAAAATGTATCGTTATCAAAATGTCTGACCCTTATCAGGATAATTTTTCTCATGTCAATAAATTTGATTAAAAATAAATGAATAAATGTGTGTAGGTTGGCAACATTCATGTCCCCTTAAGAAGCTGTTCCACCTTGACGTAACACACGTGACAGCCACATCTAGTGGACAACTTTTGTTTCTGCGCATACCTGTAGTTATCATCCATTTATCGTTATCAAGGTGAAATCCTCAATATATCGTGATATTGATTTTAGGCCATATCACCCAGCTCTACAATCTTTACAGAAAACATAAAAAGCCCTATGTAAAAAAAAAAACTGCACATAAAATCTAATAAAAAACGATATTCACTTGTCACCAGCAGTGGTCCCCAAACTTTTCAGCCTCTGACCAACAGATGTTCCTTCTTATTTTTACATTATTTAGAAATGTTCATTATATTTGGAAAGTTTTTATTCATATATACATATATAAAGCTCTTTTTAAATGTTATATTTTGCTTTTATTTTTATGATTATGTGGCACACTTTGATTTCCATATGTAACGCATTGGCATCTGCCCCTTTTTACGGCTTTTTTTACATTGTCGCTACGTCTGTCATGTTTGTGGTGTTTTTTCCATCATTTCTACATCCATCACGTCCTGATAAAGGTTAAACAAACATCAAACCCAACGTTTGTAGCTATTAAGCACCATACAACTCGCATCTGATGCTGCGCGCTGCAGCAGCATCAATCTTTCTGGCTGGATGAGTGAATTTCTTCATCAGAGTCAATATTCTGCTTCATAATCGGAGTGAGTCATTACCAGACAAAATGATCAGTCAACAAAGACCAGACCTGCCAGCAATTGTAAGTTTCATCCCTATAATATTAGCTCTCTTCATGCTCCCGAATGGGAGCCTCTGGGCGGGAGGCGTTTTTCAAACGAAAAACTCCCAAACTTTGCTCAGCCCGAAGGATACACATCTCCTCTATTCTCTGGTGTAAAGTAGTAACTTCATGAGGGATCATATTTGTAGATGTGGCTTGTTAAAGTCAGCAATGACGCTTATCGCAATATTGCAACTTTGGCGCTTATAACGAGTAAGTCCCAACACTGACAACAATGTACTGAAACTATAACCAACATGTTGGTCTTTTTAAACACACAGTAACTGTTGCTTCATCCTGCGTTCTAGCAGCAACCACTTTGGTGCCTCTGGAGTCTGTGTTTGCTGACGTCATGCTGCATTCATTGTAATTGGGAAAAGGAGCTTCAAGATCTTAACCTCTCATTTTGTTTTCTTTCTTGCCTTATAAGTGTGTGTCAATCTGAATCGGTGGGGGGGGGGGGGGGGGGACAGATCCCCCCCCCGTCCCCCACCCTATCTGCGCACCTGATTCTGGTTGAAGGTATTTTGGACCATTTGTCTTTACAAAACATCTCTAGTTCATTCAGGTTTGATGGCTTCTGAGCATGGACAGCTATCTTTAACTCACGCCAAAGGTTTTCAATAATATTCAGGTCTGGGGACTGAGATGGCCGTTCCCGAATGTTCTACTTGTTCTTCTGCATGAATGCCTTAGTAGAGCATGAGCAGTGTTTAGGGTTGTTGTTATGTTGAAAGATCCAGCGCCGGTGCAGCTTCAGCTTTGTCACTGATTCCTGGACATTGGCCTCCAGAATCTGATATTGAGTGGAATCCATGCGTCCCTCAACTTTAACAAGATTCCCAGTCCCTGCACTGGCCACACAGCCCCACAACATGATGGAACCACCACCATGTTTTACTGTAGGTAGCAGGTGTTTTTCTTGGAATGCTGTGTTCTTTTTCCTCCATGCATAACGCCCCTCGTTATTCCCAAATAACTCTGTTTTAGTTTCATCAGTCCACAGCACCTTGTTCCAAAATGAAGCTGGCTTATCAAAATGTGCTTTAGCATATCTCAAGTGTAAACATCTGTTAGAAATGTAAAAGGCTCAAAAACGTAAAGGTGTGGATTACTTGTTTAATCAATACATTTTTAGTGGTCTCCAGTAGGAATGAATGAATGCCTTGCAGGCAGAAATCAGGACACAAAAAGGCCACAAACCCCTGGTGCAGCAGACTAGTCTGCAACACCAGAGGCCCAATCCCAATACTCGCACTGCGCCCTGCAGTCTTCAGCAAAGTGCACTTGAAAAACGTGAGCAGTAAGGCTTCGAGTGCATTGTACACAAGTGTGCAAATAATTGCCGAATTGAGACAGGGAACATTACATCATCAATCGCAACGCATGTCGGGATACTCGTTGCTGTGCTAATTTAAAAAAAAATTTAATGTCATTAACAAGTTTCAAACAGTCAAACAATTATTTCAAATAATTTTAGAGCATTAACTAATTGTCCTAAAATTAACTACTTTCATTAGGAAATACAAATGTTCAGAAAAGGAACTTGAGCCTTTTCTCCCGCAGCAATGGATTGTGGGTAACACACTTCACCCAAGTCGGCATCGATGCAGACAGTTTGGGGCGTGATCAACTTCCGCACTTGAGAATTAGGGCACCCTACACACTTGCACCCCTTGTCGGGATTGCTCAGTTGAAGGTTGCAAGTGTGGAAGTGTTGGGATTGGGCCACAGCTGTGCTTCAAATGGGAGAATTTGGAGACTTGTTTCCTGACATTTTGACACCTTGCCTCGGATTGGATAAAAGCAACATGACTCTGCCACTAACTCTGTTTGCTCAGGGACAGATAATTCAATTCAATTCAAGTTTATTTATATAGCGCCAAATCACGACAGGAGTCGTCTCAAGGCACTTCACATAGTAAACTTTCCAATACAGGTCACTTCATTAAGCCAATCAGAAAAAAGTTTCGTATATAAGGAATCCAGCAGGTTGCATCAAGTCACTGACTAGTGTCAGTGACTTTACTGCAATCCTCATACTAAGCAAGCATGTAGTAACTGTGGAGAGGAAAACTCCCTTTCAACAGGAAGAAACCTCCAGAGGATCCTGGCTCAGTATAAGCAGCCATCCACCATGACTCGCTGGGGATAGAGAAGACAGAGCAGACACATAATAACATAAATATCAAGCCTGGAGGAGCTTCAGCCATGTGTTCGAGTTGCTAATGCTAGTGGTTAGCTTCTGTTGACTGAGACGTTCTCTGCTGATTCTCAGCCTTTCACGCCAAGAGTCTATATGGGTAAGTCTAATTCACAGTGTGATGTAGATCTGTTGGGATTTTCAAATCCTAGTGTTTCACTGTCTATTTTCTAATGCAGGAGATAGGTGTAGGAGACATTTTTTTTGTTCAGCCTGCATGAAAAACTCAGTGACCGATTATAATCAGAAATAATCATTAAAAATGTTTTTTCAGTGAAGCACATCTTTAATTGTAAAAGTCTATTATATCGTTTAAAATGTGAAAGCTATATTTTGAGCATTAAAATGTTAATTAACCTTAAGTTACCATCCTAATTTCTGGTGCTAGACTATTTTTAGTTGATTAATCATTAAAATACTCAGTTTAATCAGCTGTCTTAATTGTTGTTTTAATAAAATGCTGTTTATCCAAAGTAAAAACAACAAGGAGCATAACTTCAACATATGTGATGTCAACCATGTTAATTAGATAAAACATACATCATAAAGTAGCTTGTAGCTGTGAACATAAATCATCCCCAAGGCTTTCACAATCACTCTGACTATTTTTTTTACTTCTTCGAAGTCCTGCAGGTTTATGCATAGGCATCATAAATCAGAGTCAAGTTGCCATCTGTTCCACAAAGGAGCCTTTTCAGTTTGAAACCCCATCACCCATTTGTGTGACAGACACTTTAGTCACTCCAGAATGAATCCCCGTCAGGGTGGATTCAGCAGCTCTCTCCTCCTGTTGGTGGAATAGTTTCCTTGTTGTGTTCAAGCAATAACTTCCAATTACTGGTTCTGACTTTTTTTTTTTGACAAGTGTCGCTTGAGTCTAAGTTTGTTGCAGATGTTGTCTATGCGGAGTTGTATTAACATCTGCAAACTATCATGTAGAAATTTAACAGCACAGAATGTGTTAATGCAGAGTTGACTTAAACATGATAGGATGTGATAAGTCAGTAATTTACTTTTTATTATTGAGCAACAACATTGATCAGAGATGCTCACATTACTGGTTTGGTGATGAAAATTATTCCACAATGGTAAAATTTATGAGTTAAATGTCTTTCAACTAATTATCTTATTATTATGTATTTTTTTCCCATGTTTTAGAAAAATATGGATTATATAGCTGCACTTTTATGTCACTTCTAATGATCCAGTTCCTGCAACTGCTTTGGATTCTGAAATCATTTGTTTTTTGTTGTTGTTTCGGGAGAATCGACATGCTGAGGAATATTGACCATAAAACTTATGATTATTCTTTCTTTTTTGTTCTTCAAAGAACAAAAATAACAGACATACAAAGACAGGGGGTGTCTGTGTTTCTAACCTTAAAATAAGCAGGGGAAATTTAACAAAAGATATCCAATAAATTAGGAAATTTTAAACTAGAGACATAAATAATAAACCCAAAATATAGCAAAAAATGTGTTGGAGTGCGTCAGATTTCCTAAACAGATCAAACGTCCTCTAAAACTCCTGCAGTCTGGAGCAAAAACCGAGCATGTGGCCCAGGTTGTGAGGTGGTGCCTGGCATCTGTTACATTAGTCCAGTAGGATCCTGTTTTGATAGATGAGACTCGTAAAAAGTGGTTTATTACTTTAAATTAGTCATGTCCAAACCTTTTTCCACATGTGCCAAAATTTTCTAAGTACCTGCAAAAAACATAATTTTGAATTTTTTTTATGAAAAAAACACAAAACAGATTGTGTATTAACAATAAGGATGTTCAATATCGCTTCATATACTGGTTCAATTCAGTTTAATTCAGTTTATTGACATAGCCCCAAATCACGACAAGAGTTGTCTCAAGGCACTTCACAGGGTAAACATTCCAATTGAGTTTAGTTCATTAAGCCAATTAGTTAAAAGTTTCCTTTACAGCAATCCTCATACTAAGCAAGCATGTAGCCACAGTGGAGAGGAAAACTCCCTTTTACAAGGAAGAAACTTCTAGAGGATTTGTGCTCACTACAAGCAGCCATCCGCCATGACTCACTGGGGTTTGAGCAGACAGAGCAGACATGTTTCTATGGCTGCATTTGTTATAATCATTTTAGGGACAGATATACTGTATTTTCTTTATTTGAGTGAATCTATGATTAATTAATCAAATAAACTAGAAGTAGCACATATAGTTGTTTGGTGCCACCTGACCACCTAGTGCCCTATGCACACTAGGTGATGTGTGTGGGTGGAGCTCTGACATTGGTGCCAAAGATATCTCAAAATCCAAACCTCATATTTATCATATTTTGACATCTTGAGTGAGAGTAGAAGTTGGCTAGCTGAGGAGTTTCATGGTAACTTGTGTCGTTTAAAGAGTAAAAACCAATAATGGTCATTTCTGATGGATAATGGCTGACATCCCTAAGTGAGATTTTATTTTTTATTTCAGTTACACAGTAATCACATATAAATCTTATAAAAACAAGAAAGTTTAAAGATTTATCTGATTTGGTTAAATATAACATTCTAAAGGTTTTACGACTCCTAAATGAGGGGTCTATTTGTTGGTTGATTGCTGCCTGTCTTCTTGTTCTGATTCAAAGGTCTCATAGATCAGCAACAGGAATGAGATGTGGATCAATCTGCCCTGACACATGCTGTCTTGATCTCTGATAGAAAGTTTTATTCCAAATATGCCTATTTTATCTCTTATTGTGTATCTTTTGCCCAAATGTACCGTAATTTCCAGACTATAGAGCGCACCTCAATATAAGCCGCACCAACAAAATAACGGTTTTCTACACACACACGCCGCACTCGAATACAAGCCGCGGCGCAGCAGCCACATGCAGGTCTCCGGCGCACAGCGCATGTATGGCCATAACCTAAGATCATTAGACAGAAAGACGCTACACGGAGGTTTTTCGTTGTTGTTTTAATTCAACAAAATGAATTTTAAACACGGGTGAACGTGCCTGCAAGTTTAGAAAAGAAAACAGCACTGATAGCATTCATATTTCTGGACGGTTATAAAATAAAAACAGAACTGACACGTTATTACTGGTAATTTGCATGTTTAGAAGAAAAGAACAGCGCTGACACAGCATTAATAAGCCCTGGATGATTAGAAAATAAAAACTGCACACAAAACATGCCTGGTTAGTAAATAAAACACACTTGCCTACCAGAAAAAGTCATTTGCTCTCATTTTCCTCTTGCGCACTAAAGCCATTAAAGTCCTCTTCTTCAGTGCCGGAGTCGAACAGCCTCAGAAGAGCTTCATCACATACCTTTTTTGTGGCGATGTCAGTGTCGCTGTCTGTGTTGCTGTCATCATCCCCGGGTGAAGCTGGCTTGAATGAGTTCTTCCCGCTTCAAACAACAAAATAATTCCTTGGAGGACTTCTTCAAAACAAAAGAACTTTTCCTGCTTCCAACTCCTATCATGTTTTTGCAGGTTTTTTCCACCTTTGGAGCTTAGTCTCAGTAACTACTGGGTTTGACGTTCACTAGTATGAAATTACATCTTGTACAATTCTTAGCTACAACCAATGTTATGCAATCATCCTCTAGAATTAAGTATATGGACAGAAATAAAAATGTTGATTCAGGAAAAAAAAATACCAAAGTAACTGTTAAATATTAAAGATAAAACGTAGAATACTTGTTTGCTCAAGGTCAGCCATGATGCAAAGAACTAAGTGTGTCATCAGAAGCCAGCTCTAAACTTTCTCTCCATCCATCTCAAGGCAAACTTGCCTAAACTGTGTGATAAAATTCCATCATTTCACCATCTGTAGCTGAACATTGGTCAGCGGGGAAAATGGCTGAAAGAGTCAGTGATGCAAGGAGCTATAATCTGTTCCCAAGCCACCCTGTTGTTTGTTTTGAGAAGAGAGAAATGGACAAGGAGGGGGAAAGGGAAAGAGACTGGAGAAACAAATGGACCCATCTCCTTCCTAAAGCGCTGCTTTTCCAGCTCATTTATCAAAAGCAGAAGAAGAATTCTTTTTGATTGGCTGATTACCAGAAGCATTCATCACTGGCAAATGTATCCCCACCAGTCTGACACTGCCATTTTGGATAATTTGTTAAGGATGACAAAGAGGTCATTGTTTCCCTGGCTTATTTTTGACCTTTTTAATACCAGAAAATTAATTTTCTATCTGAAACAAATGTATTAGGTTCTGTTCCAGCACCGAGATGGATTAGATAGCCTCAAAGTCCTTCTTCTTCTTCAGTCTTTCTCTCATCTGTCTGATTTGCCTCACGGGAGCTGGCAGGTTGAGTGTGTTTATAGGAGGATCTCTCTCTCTCTCTCTCTCTCTCTCTCTCTCTCTCTCTCTCTCTCTCTCTCTCTCTCTCTCTTTCTCTTTCTCTCTCTCTCTCACTCACTCAAAGTGTCCTCTGGTGTTATCTCACAGTTTTTGATCTATTTCTAAAATTCATGGCCAATTTTTCTCCATAACCCTTCCATCGTTACAATCCCTCCATCATCTATTGCTCTATTCCCTCTCTGTTGGAAGCTGAATTGTCTCCTCTTCTCAGGAAGATCTGGATAAATCTGCCCTACTTTCCAATCTCTACGCTGTTTTTCGCACCTTGTTTCTAAATGTTTAGGACTGGCCTTAAGTTTTTAACAAATGATTGCCCTCTTACTGCGTTGTCTCTCTCATCATGTCTTCCTCTCTCCATCTTCTTCCCCTCGTTTCTCTCTGGTAAGCTCTGCCAACAGATGTGACAGCTTACGTGTCACTAACAGGCCCGAAGCGGAAGGCTGCCTGTGCCCGTTCGGCCTGATTACAAGTCACCTCTGTGTTCATAAACAGACAAATACCGTCGTCAGTTTGAGAGCATTATGTGGAATGAGAAAAAGAGAGAGAGAAGTAGATGAAAGAGGGTTTTTTTCTTCCTGCTCTTATCCATGAAGCAGGCCGTGCCATCTGCCATGTTCTGTCACTGCTGCATCATTTGAGGGTCACTGACCAGGTGCCCCGTGACCAGAACTGGATCATCTAACTAATGTGATATTAGTTGGATCTTAACTTTGTTAATGTCATTGTCCACGTCTTTTTCTGGGGAAAGAAGACACCAGGTCTTTTATTAGGCATACCATTTGGATTCTCTTTGAAACTATACTATATAGCAACTTTTTCATGACAACCTATATTATACATCGTGATTCGTTTCATTTAGTGATGGATTGCTCCTGTACAATCTAATGAAAACTAATGAAAGCAGATGGGAAATTTCAGCTGTTAGATTAAGGTGTTAAAAAGACAAACTCCCAGCGAGGAGATAAGTTTCATTTTCGATTTAACCACTGATTTTTTACTGACACTAGGGGGTGCTATAAGCTAATAAAACTGCCTAGTAACAGTAGTAGCAGCAGCTGAAATCAAAACATCAGAGCAGAACACCTTTTTCCAGTCTCTTATTATGCAGTTCTGGTGGCTCTGTGTGAAATGTAACTTCCGTTTTATGTTATTATCCGACAGGAGTGAAGCATGGTGTGGTCTTCTCCTGCTGTAGCTCATCTGCTTTAAAAGGGAACTTGGCAGTTTTGCCTTGCTTTTAGCACCTCCTAGTGTCTGTTTGTAGAACCTCCTCGCTGTGCGTACGTCTTTTTAACACCTTAATCTAACAACTGAAATGTCTCCCCAGCCATCTTTAGTTTCTACAGGAGTGATTCATCACTAAATTAAACAAATCCGCTGTGTTCATGCTCTAAAACTTGCAGGAACTGTGCTGGAAGCTGGAACCTTCCAACAGAGTGGCCATCATACTGAAGTTGCAAGTGAAATATTCTGGCCGCAGAGGGCAATAGAGGCTGGGTGGCCTTCCATTAACCCTCTAAAGGGTCATTTTAGCACATACAGACTTAAGAACTTTATTTTAAAATCTGAAAAAGTTACAAATTATCCCTTTAAAGTTGATGTTGTGATTTAGAGATACTGTTCTCTAAACATTGGTTTTACCCAGTGGTGTTTTTTTAGCTTCTATTGTTGTTCTACAATCTCAAACCAGTCTGTCCATTCTCCTCTGACATCAGCAAACAATTCTTCTAGGTCAGGGGTCTTCAAAATGGAGCACTTTGGACAACCAACAATAGCTCTTAATAAAAAATTATGTTATGTATATTCTTAATTATAATTTCTACTAGTAACAAATAAATGTTGATGTCTTCATTTGCAATTTTGACTAGCAGGAATACAGTTAGTACTAGGATAAATTATATTATTGCTATATAAAATAGTAAATATTGAGAGGTCCCATTGTTGGTTAAATGTTAAAACGGCTTTCTATACTATGTATATCCAACTTGTATGCAAGTCCAGAGTCAGGTACAAGGCAGCTAACATCCACATGCCACACACCCTGCAAAGTGTCTTGTCAAACTTTTACCGTCAGGTCAGAGCAACAGAGCTCTCCCAATGAACGTCAGAGTGTCTCTGATGAACAGTACATGATACTGGATGAGTAGTAAGCTAATATGATGGATAGTAAGCACATTGCACTATCTCTCAATTTTTTCCTTCATTGAGTAATTAATTTGACCAAGAAAACCGACTCTGTTTCTGAATTCCCATAAAAGAATTCAGAACAATTTTAGATCTATTTATGATTCTGGCATGAATTATATAAAAATCAACATCCCATTAAAAAAAACATCCAGACAACACATATCTTACAGTGGATTTTCACAGAAGTGGGGAAGGAATTCAGACTTTAATATCAGAAGAAACTCTAATTTTCACTTTTTCCACAGAATTCTCATGTTATTCTTGGAATTCTGAGGAAAAATAATTAAAAAAATTTGGGGTGATGCCCATTTTCTGTAGACATTTCTAAGGAATTATGTGGTGGCACAGGAGTTAAGTGCTCGCCCCAAAATTGGAAGGCTGTAGGTTCTAGTCCCACTCAGTCTGTCGCTGTCTTTGTGTCCTTGAGCAAGACACTTAACCTCCTTGCCTGCTGGAGGTTGTCGGAGGAACCGGTGGCGCCAATAACTGGCAGCCTCCCCTCTGTCAGTGTGCCCCAGGGCAGCTGTGGCTACATTGTAGCTCATCCTCACCAGCATGTGAGGGTGAATGGCTGAATGTGTTGTAAAACCATAGTGTAAAACGCCTTGGGGGGGGGGGGGGGGGGGGGGGAATCAAGGACTCTAGAAGGTGCTAAATCAAATATAGGCCATTTACCATTTTTCAAAAGGTCCTGTAACTGTTGTGACTCTAAACGTGTTATTTTCTTGTGGCCTGAGGGTAAACGACTCCTTGGATTGTAAAGGTTGCAGACCCCTGTCCTAGATTAGGTTGTGGGTGAAATTCCCACTAAATCAGCTGTTTCTGAAATACTCTAACCAGGTTGTCTGGTACCAACAACTGTGTCGTGTTCAAAGTAAGAAAATCATTGTTAAATAAATATATCTTTTATGGTCCTGACAAGGACTTGGACAATGGTCTTTGATAGGAGATGTTCTCATTATTTGCCACCTTTCTAGTATGTTTAAAGTAAAACTCATCTTTAGATAATAAAAACAATACACATTAAGTCTAGACAGAAAGGATAACAAAGTCTGCTGGACTTTGTATTTGCTTAGACATGATGGATAAGCTTCTCGAGTGAACAAATACAGTACGTTAACCCTCTGTAGGCAGGCGTTGCAGATTTGCAACATTAAAACCTACCTACCTGGTTACTCCACATACATATTTCATGAGCATTTTTTTAAATTCAGGAGTACCCCTGAAGGACTTAGTTGTTCGTCCTTTTATCAAAACTTATTTTGAGCCTGAGAGGGTTAAAGACAGTTTATGCACAGATCAATGCATTTATTTGGGGTGGGTTTTAGCTCAAGAGGAAGAGTCACTTTTCTTCATTTGAAAGATTACTGGTCCAACATGTCCAATTTTATAGTAAAGTGTCCTTGAGCTAGATGTACCAGCCCACGTGACCCTGAAATGAGGTTCTTACTCAGATTAAATACCTGCTATATAAATAATGTAAAGTGCCGACATTTAGTTATTTAATTTTACATGAGGAATACTTTCTAGAAAAAGTCTATTTTTAATAGTTAAATAGGTTTTAAGGGTTTAATCAATACCACAAGAACCTCAGTTGTATTTTGCACAAAGAAAACCTGACCAGAGTGTTCTGGAGAAGTTTGACAGAAAAGAGGAAACAGGTTTGGACCTGATATTTTCACCAACTCAGAAGCAGATTCCACAAAGCATTAAAACCCACACTGTCAAGAAATCACTGAACTATAACTTCTGAAGGAACTGCAGAGTCACACCAACATAGTCCAGAATCAACAGCACAGTTATGCTGAAAACCATCGAAGAAAGGTTTTTCCAACAACTTTTCTTCCTTCCATAAAATCATAATCACTTCTGAGGATAATATATTCATTTTAAACCTCAATTAGTTTCCCTAATGGTGTTTTTTTGATAATGACTAGCTAAGATAGACAAGCAGTGAAGGGAAAAACTCCATTCTTTTTTCCCAACTCCTGTTAGTCTAAGTTTGTAAATGTAATATTGCAGCCCAGACGGCTTTTTCTTCTGCAGAAGCAGCAGTCCCTCGTCCTCCTCCCCAAAAAGTATGCTGCTGATGCCAAGAGCTTTATTCAAGAGCTTGTAATCCTGCTTCAATCAGCTACTTTTCCTTCCCGTGTAAAGATAAGCTTACCATTTGTGGCCCCCGCTGCTCTCGCCGCACCCGACTCTAATTAATATGCAGCAGATAAGTACTTGTCTGACAAAATGCATTCATTTGACCTTCTAGGTTTTACACTAAACTGTCTGCCGTCGTTGCAAGTTCACTGCAAGTTGAGAGTTCGCATGAGTTTGGGGCAGCAAGAGGGGGCTTTTATTTTTCTCTGAGAGGTTTAGTTTGGACACTTGTACCCTCTCCACTTCTGTCTCTCCCTCTCTTAAATTGTCTTCTGACTTTCATTCAGTAGCCTTTGTTTCTTAATTGCCCCTAATTGCTTAATTACAATTTCAAATGAACAATTCTGGAGGTCAGAGCAGGTTGTTAATTGAAGCATCAATCACAGTGGTGGGGCCTTCAGAATCGTCTCATTTTGATTGACAGGGCATTAACTAAGCGATGTAGTAAGCCTGGACATGACATTGTTGGAGCTCCATGGCTGTTATTACTGATCCTTTAGTGTCCTTCAAAGAGACCTTCACAGCTCCATGTGTCTGAATCAGGGCAGTCCAACTTGTGTCACGCAGTGAGAGCTGATGTGTTTAACCTTCAGCTTTTAGTTCCTCTCTGCGGTTCTGACTGGATTTCTTTAAGATTATCTTATTTCCTTGGACCACATGAACTAAACCATCTGGTGGATTTTTTCCTCTAGCAGCTCCTTACTGATGTAGCTGCTGGGTTTCTGCATGTATCTAAAAGCAAATGAAAACTTTGATCTGTGAATTTTTGTTGCACTGGTTTTATTCAGCTTTTAGACCGGTGTTGTCATTTTTTAGTAAATATTTTTATTTGATAGACAATCCTGTTGTGTTCAGTGACTGGGGACTGTTTTGGAAAAGGAGGATATTGCTCCTTACTTTTATACCGCACTGAAAAAAAGATCTGTTGGATTTACATAATTGAATCATGTACATCGGTTGCATGAAATTAGATTATGTTTTGATTTTTTTAACTTCTTTATGTAATGCCAACATGTTAAATACATGTTAATTAAACAGGAACATTTCATGTTAGTGCAACATACATTTAACATGTTGTCACTACATAAAAACATTATAAAACCAAAACATAATCTAATCTCACGCAACCGAATGTACATGATTACGTTAATCCAACATGTATTTAACATGTTGCCACTAAATAATGCTCACCTAGTCAGCTACACTGAGACCTGGAGAGGTGTGGTTGAGAGGAATGCCCCCCGATCTGAATTCGAGCAGCGTTTTGTTATTGGACTTCTGAGCTAGTCATGGATTGTCCATATTGAACACCATGTTCAGACATAAAGGTGTCCATGTGTGCTCTTAGCACCAGAATACCTTAGGCCGCAGCTCGATGATCGACTGTTGTTTCATCTGACCTACGGCCACATGCCTTGGACACTTGGGTGAAGAGAGGGGTGGAGCTGTCAACCGACAACTTGGTGGTGAGTTGGCTCCGATGGTGGTGGAGGATGCCGATCAGGCCAGGCAGGCCCAAACGTATAATGAGTGTCTGCTGGGAACGTCTGGCAGGGTCTTTTGTCAGAAGGAACTTCAATTCCCACCTCCAACAGAAATTCCAAAGTGTTCCGGGGGAGGCTGGGGACAATAAGTCCGAATGGGCCCTGTTCATTGCCTCCATTGTTAAGTCAGCCAAATAGACCTGTGGCCGCAGGGTCGTTGGTGCCTGTCGTGGTGGCAACAACCGAACCCGCTGGTGGACACCGGCGGTTAGGGATGCTGTCAAGCTGAAGAAAGAGTCCTATCAGGTCTATCAGCCCTTTGGGACTCCACAGGCAGCCAATAGGTACCGGCAGTCCAAGCGGAACGCGACTCGGGTGGTCGTGGAGGCAAAAACCCGGGTGTGGGAAGAGTTTGATGAGACCATGGAGCAAAACTTCCATACGGCTTCGAAGAGATTCTGGTCCAACATGTGGCACCTCAGGAGGGGAAAGCAGTGTGCTACCAACAATATCTATAGTGGGGACGGTGTGCTGCTGACCTCTACTCAGGACGTTGTGGATTGGTAGGCAGAATACTTTGAAGACCTCCTCAATCCCACCGACGCGTCTTCCAGTGAGGAAGCAGTTTGGGGACTTTGAGTTGGGCTCTCAAAACTGGTGCTGAGGTCACTGGATGTTGTGGGGCTGTGTTGGCTGACACGGCTCTGCAATATCACGTGGACATCGGGGGTAGTCCCACTGGGTTGGCAGACTTTGGTCTTTAGCCTGATAAGCTGCACAACCAGTAGGCTTTGATCACTGGACCTCAGGGACCTGCTGGGGGTATAGGGACTGACAAAATAGTCCCCTGCATCACTGTGAGTCAGAAGGTCATTAGAGAACCTAAGAAGGGCTGTTTCAGTAGAATGAGCTCTACGAAAACCTGACTGGAAGGTATTATAGATGTTATGTTCATCAAGAGCAGCTGTGAGTTGTTTAGCCACAACCTTTTCCAAGATCTTGGAGATGAACGGAAGTTTAGAGATGGGTCTGAAGCTGCTATGGAGAGAGGGGTCGAGACTCGGTTTTTTAAGAAGCGGGTGGATTACAGTGCTCTTAAAGTAAGCAGGGACCTGAAGTGAATGAGGATAAAACCTTAAAAAACTTGAACGGAGAAATTGTGCCACAACGCGGCCTGGCGGGAATGTGGAAGTGGCGCTCAGGTTACCAAAGAAAGGACAAGAAGCTAGAAGATAAACCACGCTTTAAGAGAAGTCTTATTCTCACCTGGATTCCTGCTCGTTTACCTCTTTTCCTCCAACGTTTTCCCGGGACCGGACAAACATTGCTGGAGGCGTCCTGGTAGGAATCATCGTTTGGCTCCGGGCCAGCGCGCTGCTCAGGTAAATAACCAGGGAGGTAAATCCTCAGTGCATCTTGGGCGTTCATGAACGAACGGAAGGACAAAAGAGTCTGGCGATCATAGGAGATGGTAGCAGGGACACTACCAAAGAGGATCGCAGACAGGAGCAAGGTGGAAAAGAGGAGGTTAGTGGAGAAAAGTTTGAAAAAGTGGCCATGGACTGCAGCTAAGCCAAGCACAGGCGCCATCTTGTTACCGACCGGAAGTATAAAAATAAATAAATAAATCAATAAATAAAAAGACCACAGCCAGCCATCTTTGTCCAATAATGGCACAATTAACATCCAAACATAAATGCACTGAGGACAACCAAAGTTCAGAGAATATAAACACTCAGTGTGGGGCCGAGAATGAAGCCTTCCCCAGAGGGTGTTCTACCTTATCGTGAGGTAGAATGTCGCTTGTTAGTATCAACATAGGCTGTTCAGACGGAAGTCTGCTCAATTTTTACTGGCAAGCAAAATTATATTTCAGTACATTAATTTGCTGCTTGAATAGGGCAATGCTGTGTATTACTATAATGCTGCAGGGTCAAAAGTTAGTTGAAATGTTGCTGCTTTTACATCAAGGCTGACTTGGACCCACCCAGTATAAAGCAGCCGTCCTCAATAAATGGCCCGCAGACCGGACCATTCTTTGTGGACATTCTTTGTGGATGCTTTGGCTGACCTCATCAGGCCAACTGGTTTAATTTTAATGTGGTTAAAATTAAACTACAAACCACTGTAGTTTGATTATCTGGTCAATTCAGTTCTGTTACAACTACAACGAAGGAGCAAGATAAGGACGTAACTCGTTCTTTATTTGATCCTGCCGCCTGAAATTCTTGGAGAAACTGTCTAATGTGGACTTTGTGGTGGAGTCAGATTATTGTGTGTGTTTTTTTTTCAACTTTTTCTGATCTTTTCTCTGAATATGAGAGGAGGTCAATGAGTCCTGCTACAGGATGGATTTCAAAAAGGGGGCATGTCTTGTTTCCAACTAATGCAGAGACTTTCTGGTGCTGGAAGTTTGATTTTTGGGCTCACGCATTATGCCATCACCAGAATTTACAACATGCAATTTTCTTTTGATTGCCTCAGGCAGGCTCATGGATGCGTCGCCACATTGGAGACAGGAACAAGCGCTATTCAGTCAAAGTTTCATAATCAGGGAACATTTTGTAAGTGACAAGTCTCTGAGAGACAGGGTTTGGAAGACACTAGCATCAGTGAGAGGAATCTTCCCATATGCACTCTGGGTCTGCTGCTGCCTTTAACGGACTCACTCCAAGCCCCTCTCCACATCTTCGGCTCGCTGTCCGCCTTACATGCATCCTGGCTAGCAAGCTGTGCTAAGCAGTGTCTAGTATAATGCTCAGATGTTGATGGGAATCTTTTCTTTATTGATTTAGCTACCTCCTCGATGTGCAAGATTAAAATATCAGCGCATCTACGTGCGTCAGGGTGTCTTTCAAAACAACCAACAGCCTTGAGGTTTCTCCTTCCCAATAAATAAATAAATAAATAAAAAATAAATGATCAAATTACGGGAAATATCCAGTCAATGCGAACTCTGCTATTTGCCTATTTTGCCTTCTTGTGAAGATTGTTGCAAAGAAAACAATTAAACTTGATTAACACCAGAGCCATGCGCACTGAGCTGTTATTTCCATCACTGTACATGAGTGAAAAATGAGTGTTCTTTGGGTGTTTAGCATTTTTACAGTCATTGAACCACTTTCATTGCACTCACCACATACTCTCTTATCAGGTTCTCATGGTCTTCATTGAGGTACACACAAAGGCCTTTCATAATACTTTCCTGTCCAAGGTCAACGTCATCTTCCTATTGGATGTGGGACAGTTTTAATTTTAACTAGTACATTTTCTTAACGAGGATAGTTTGAATTGCATTTTCAAATCTCACATCTGTCATGTGGTCCATTATACTTTGCAGTCGTTTGCCAATCTGTCTGCCTCTTTTTTTGTAGAGTGCAAGCAGTTTTGGAGAAAGAATGTCGAGCTGCGAAAGGAACCGGGACTGAAATGGCAGAGTAGTGATTCTCTTGAGCTCAGCATTTATCTGGACAACCAAGACAACATTTTCAGTCAACATTTATAGAACAACTTTAATTTACATTAACTATTTTATTTACCTCCAACACATTAAAGAGAGCCGGCCATCGTTCCTGAACATCTTGAACCATGGGTGTCTCGCGAACAACCTCCAATCTTCTATAAGAGAAGGTCTCTCTTACAACACCACTGGAAACTGAGGCTGAGGCAGAGTTGAGTAAATAATTAAGGTCCTCTAAAAACGTATCTACTGCAGTACCTGCATGGCACATGCACCAAAAACTCCAACTGTAACAAGGCTGTGGCTAGTTGTTGCTCAATGAGATCTTTCGGTGGTCTTTCCCCATCTAATGGGCAAAATACATCCTCCACAAACTTATCATTGTCTTCATCATGGCACTCAGATAATTCCAGAAGGGAAGGTGAAGCCAACTGAGTGGTTCTCACAACATCTGCAACAAAGTCTTCAAGTGAGTGAGGGCTGTGATTGCGGCTTTTATGAGACTTAAAAGTACCATAAATGCATGTTTGAAAACTACAACCATTAAACATACATTTTACAATCTCAGAATTTTCATTCAAAATCTGCTGACTTTAGAAGCATTAAAATCAGTATATCGGTATTGGCAAATATTGGTTACCGGCCATAACAGTGATATTAATATTGGATATCGGTATCTGCCCAAATATTCCATACATGCATCGCAAAAATAAGGCCTTTAAAGCTGACTGTTGTTACATTTGAACATTATACTTTAAAATGCCTAATACAGAGCATAATATAAATTAGAGTGTACCTTTTCGTGTCTCAAAAAACAGATGCAAAATATGGATATGTAAAACAAACCTAAAGCCATATCTGTCTATCAAGCCATTTCTTTTAACCAATTAATAATTTCTCAAGTTGTGTAACTATTTAAAATTTTAAACTTACCATTAACTACAGAGTCTTTCAACCACGCAAGCTTGCCAAGTCATTTGTTTTCATTGAGCACCTGGGGAAAGGAGTAACAACTAGTGTCAAATGTAAAATCTTTTTAATTACACTCAACATGTCATTGCTTGCAAGATACATTGAAAAGAAATGCTTAAAACGTAAACATTTACCATTGAAAAGCAATAATGTAATAATATGTGATAGAATCAGATCACCCTCAAAAGTCAGTCCCACATCCAGGGCCGTATCAAGGCATTTGGGGACCAAGGCAAAATGGGCTTGGAGCCCCCACCACCTCACTCCCTGCTCAGTTAATATAAGATGGCAGCGTGCTGAGAGTACAGATTGTTGTTGCATTTATTTAATAAACAATCATTTTAAGGAACTGTTATTATATCTGACTGTTTAACAGCAACACTAGCTCAGATACCACATCACTTTCCAATGGATATGTCACTGAGCGTCATATTACCAAATTCATATTGAAGTTGTTTTGGTGAAAGTTACTTAAAGTAATGCAAAAATTGTGCAATGCCTTACATTTTAAAATCAGTAATATTGTAATGTAATGAATTACTTTCAAATGAGGGTAACAAGTAATAAATAATGCATAGCTTTGAAGTAACTTGCCCAACACTGCCCCTGACATTACATGTTTTCATGAAAATAATGTTTGTTCTCTAATTTATGAATTTCTAAAGTAATAAAATTATAAGCGCTGCTATTTTCCGACTCCGAGTACACCACTATGTTGGCTACATGGTAACTAAATGTGAGCACGGCATTGTTCTAAAATAATTACATGAGTGCTGCTTTACTACTTACGCTGAAAAAATAGTAGTCCCACATTCAACAAGCAATCAGAATAAAAAGCGGGTCTACATACGTAAGAAGAAAGTTTACTTTTGAAATCTGTACAAATGTACTATTTTTATGAAACAGCTAGTTGCCACAAGAGGTGGGAACGAGATGAAAGACGTAGAGGTGACGTTTAGCGCTGGAGTGTAACCACTTCTCTGCCATATTAGACAGGTCCCTCACTCCCCAATACCCAGTCAACGAGTGAGCAACTAATTCTGTTTTTGTGCAGTCTAAAGTTCCAACAACTGGGGTACTATTGAAAACAGAATATGTGTGATTACTATTGATTTTTCTAGCCCAATGAATGCACTGAGGATGACTGGTGAGCCACCCAACATGGCAGACCGCAGCGCTGATAGAAAAACCCAGCCCACGCCGCCCCTATGTTTATATCAGGGTTTATGGCGAACGTTTCCTGGGATTAAACAATTTCAAAATTAAGACTTGACCTAATAAAATTCAAGACATCTGGATGACAATCCGGGCATTTTAGAGTCTTTTTAATGCCTTAAATTTCAATTTATGACTTTTAGACCGTTTTAAGACCTTGTGAGAACACTGTAAATGATCAAGGGGCTTCAATAAATACAGTAGACATGTCTACTGTATTTATTGAAGCCCCTTGATCCTGCATGGACAAGCAGGCGTACTAAATGGATGGAGCACTATCATGGAAAGTCCACTTTTTGGAGCTTTTTTACCATGTGATATTATTTCCTCATGAAAAATAAAACCTATCCTGTTTTTATCTGCATTCGTGCATTTTTCCAATTTCAGCTGCAAATTTTGAGTTTTACTTTGAAAATCCTGTAAAGCTTTAATGGTAAATGGTAAATGGCCTGTATTTGATATAGCACCTTCTAGAGTCTTGGAACACCCCAAGGCACTTTACAACACAATCAGTCATTCACCCATTCACACACTGGTGGGGATGAGCTACAATGTAGCCACAGCTGCCCTGGGGCACACTGACAGAGGCGAGGCTCCCGAGCACTGGCACCACCGGTCCCTCCGACCACCACCAGCAGGCAAGGTGGGTTAAGTGTCTTGCCCAAGGACACAATGACAGCGACAGACTGAGCAGGGCTCGAACCTGCAGCCTTCGGATTACGGGGCGAGCACTTAACTCCTGTGCCACCGTCGCCCACAAGGGAAACTAGTCTTGTCTACTAGCCGAGACGTGCTCTGCTCTCTCCTGGATGCTAATCCAAACAACAGCCTTTCCCGTCGGGAGCCAAGATGGGTGAATCCATGAATATTAAGTTAACATTATGACATACAAATGACATTTCTAGTCAAAGAGTTTCTCTGTCTATTTTATCATTTCACATTTAGCCTGGATGTGAATCTCAGAGAGACCAGTCATATTTAAAAAATAACAAGTAAAAAAATGGTTTCTCAGTGAACTTGCTTTTAAAGTCACAATAGTTCTATGGTCTTTAGAAAACATGCTCATGATTTTTTTAAATTAAAATCGCTCTCTCATAAAGAGATTTCAGCCGTTTATTTCTTAACAATTTCAGTACCTTCTAGAATCAGCCGTTTCAGGGTTCAGTCACTTAAAGAAAACAAGCTGGAGTTGGCCACACCCACCCCACCGTGGCTCAGGCTGCTATCAGCTGAGAAGCTCATATGTGGGGGAGGGGCTTAGAGTAGAGCCATTGATCCTCCAGTCTGGAGAGATGATAGGGGGTTTAATTGCAAGCATTTTTATAGAACAGCTTGTTTTTAATACATAATTCCTAAAACCAAACTGACAGAAAATGAATGGATGGTTTTTTTTTCATGTTCACGTTTTAGGTGTTTATAGAAGCTGTGAAGATTCACATAGACAAAAAAGATGCAAAGGGTGAGTTTTGCATAATATGTCCCCTTTAAAAGTAGCAGCTGAGACATGGAAAAAAAGTGCACTTTACAATCTTTTCGAGGTGGAGTTTATTCAACATTTTAGGAATCTTAGAACAATTAGTAAAGTAAAATACAAATGAATGTCCCTGAAATAACTGGTAAATAATTCAGCTCAGCATGCTCTCTGTCCTCTCTCTCTTTTCTACTTTTTCTCCCTTCCATCCACCTTTATCTCCTGCTTTTAACATTTCCTCCTCCCATCCCTTCCTCTCCACCAGAGGGGGATTCCTGGGTGATTGTTAGGCTGGTTTCCCTAGACAAGACCCTGGCAGCCACTCTTCACCCTCCTTTTTCTCTAATAGACCTGGATTTTACTACCTGCTCTCCCTCATCTCCTCCCTCTCCTCCTTTTCTTTAGCCCTCCTCCTTTTATTTTCATTCTTTATTTACCTCTTGCCTTTTGTCTTGCTGTGTATTTCTCCTTCTGTCGAACTCACACGACCACCACTGTTCACTTGGCTGCATTTTGCTTTTCTCCTCTCTTGTTCTTTTTTTTTCCTTCATTTGTTTTTTTGTTGTTGCTCGCCTCCTCCAAACCCCACCTTCTCCTGCTGCTGTTCCTCTCCTCTGGGGCTCCATCCATCAGGTTGTCGGGGGCTGCTAGCGGCCGACTCCCAGCCACCATATTTCACCGCCAGCCAGCCAAGCAGCTGACAGCACAGCCACCGCCAGGAAATTGCTTTGGCTGTGAGCAGAATTTCAAACGCAGTCTGCGTCGCCCGGGCCGCCCAAGCATCACTTCCCTCTCTTCTGTCTCCCCCCTGCCAATCTCTCTGCATACATCTCTATGTTTCTCTCTATTGCTCTCCGTCTTTCTCTCATTTCTCCCTCTCTTTGTCTTTATGTACTTGTTCCCCCCTTTCTCTCAGTTTTTAGTGCATTTTTCTGTTCCTTCTTGTTTGCTCTTGCTTGCCGCCTCTTTCTATTGACCCACACGCACAACCAAATGCATCGTTTCCTCTTTTGTTTGTCTTTCTTCTTCTC